>NC_037675.1:62362284-62559215 GCF_003255815.1 Theropithecus gelada | reverse complement strand
AAAAAAAAAAAAAAAAAAAAAAAAAAGAAAAATATTTTCTGTTCTCGTTGGGATTCTCCCGGAGATAGTGTGAAATCAGGGAAAAATAACATCTTTAACAACATACTTACGGTAAATACCTCAGTCAGTTCTTAGGATTGTTTCCTGTAACATCTGCCAGAGTGAGACAGAATGGTGCTCGGTCACAGCACAATTCAGAGGCCCCATGATCCAGTCTGGGTGTGCCATTCTGTGGGTCTCTGCCCTGATGTCTAAGGATGGGTTAGAGGACCTAACAGTGTTTCCAAGATGTCCTCTGAGGGGCAGCTTCCCAACATCCCATTCTCCTGTCCTTGGACTTCTAAGAAAGACAAGGTTTGAACAAGGATTCTGTGGTTTAGAGAGTTTGAAACGGACCTAAAAGAAATGAGTGCATTGCTGTCCTTCACATAATCCTCTGCAAATATCGCTCATTTCCCAAAGTTCAGTAGTTAAGGAGTAGCAGTGAGTTACAAGATTAAACATCCTTCAGTTAATAGGATTTCTTGAAGAAAAAAAAAAAAAGATTAAACATCCTGATAAGTTCCTGGCACACAGAGCATCCGTGTTGCCAGTTAAATACAGAGCCATATGTTTTAATAAACCAGCAAGCTAGGGAGGGATTGACAACTTCTTATTAAAACTGAGGTACATAGCAGGGACATATGGTAGACAGAAGGCCACTGCACCTCAGCTTGGAGGTAGGCTAAGAAAGGACTGTCTGTCTGTGCTCAGATTCTCCTTAAGAAATAATTTAGTGTTTGCTCCAACAAGACAATATACCAAGTATGGCTTCAGTGATTTTAGCCTGAAAAAAATTTAAATTTCTTATAACCAATGTCAGTTTTATCCATAAACAAATCTCAGTAAGTCCCTTATAGAACATCTAGCTTTTTATACTGAGAAGGGTATATGTGCATATGTTTTAAAATAAAATATATATAAATTAGAAAGTTGGTTTTGGATTTAGAGAAACCAGCCCTTCTTTGTGATAACAATAGCTAAGATCAATTGTCTATTAATGCCCTCTGGTTCTTCTTTTTTTTTTAGACAGAGTCTCGCCCTGTCACCGGGCTGGAGTGCAGTGGTGCAATCTTGGCTTACTCCTACCTCCACCTCCCAGGTTCAAGCAATTTTCCTGCCTCAGCCTCCCCAGTAGCTGGGACTACAGGTGTGTGCCACCATGCCCAGCTAATTTTTGTATTTTTAGTAGAGACGAGGTTTCACCATGTTGGCCAGGATGGTCTCAAACTCCTGACCTCAGGTGATCCACCCACCTCGGCCTCCCAAAGTGCTGGGATTACAGGCGTGCGCCACCGTGCCCAGCTGCCCCCTGGTTCTTGATAATAAAACCATAGCATTGATGAACCAGAGAAAGCTTCTGATGAACCAGAGGAAGGTCTCTGTATTTTTTGTAATTGTAGTAAACACTGTATCTAATCCTCAATGGACTATTACTCTTGACCTTAAAACACAGTGGTATTAAGTGCAGGTTTCCTACAAGTTTTTGTGGCTGAGGGTGAGAGTAGGGATGGGGAATCAATACTGAGCTTGCATATCTTGGCCGATAACTGATTTCAGTCATTTGAGTAAAAGATTATGGAAAGGTCAATAAAAACTGTGAGCACTCTTAGGTTCTTATCAGATTGCTCCACAAAATTGATAAAGAATTTAATAATGATCAGTGGTGAAATAGGTGGGCCTCTAGAACCTTGTGTAGAACATTGGCCCAAAAGTCCCAGAACTCACATTTTATCAGTCAGGAAGTGGCATGTATTTTAGATGAACCACCTAGTAAATTAGGAGGAGAGCTTAAAAATTACCTTTGGGAAAAATGTGACAGACCAAACTCTGGTCCAATAAGAAAAAATTTTCTCATTAAAAATATCACCAAGGGCCAGGCACAGTGGCTCATGCTTATAATCCCAGCACTTTAGGAGGCTGAGATGGGAGGATCACTTGAGCCCAGGAGTTCAAGATCAGCCTAGGAAACATAAGAAACCCTGTCTCTACAAAAAAATTTTAATTAGTCGTGTGTGGTAGTGCACACCTGTGGTCCTAGCTACTAGGAAGGCTGAAGTGGGAGGATTGCTTAAGCCCAGGAGATCATGACTGCAGCGAGCTGTGATCACACCAGTACACTCTAGCCTGGGCAGTGAGACCCTGTCTCAAAAAAAGACAAGCCGGGTGTGGTGGCTCACACCTGTAATCCCAGCACTTTTGGAGGCTGAGGCGGGTGGATCACCTGAGGTCAGGAGTTCAAGACCAGCCTGACTAATATGGTGAAACCCCATCTCTACTAAAAATACAAAAATTAGCCAGGTGTAGTGGTGCGCACCGGTAGTCCCAACTACTCAGGAGGCTAAGGCAGGAGAATCACTTGAACCCAGGAGGTGAAGGTTGCAGTGAGCTAAGATTGAGCCATTGCACTCCAGCCTGCGCAACAGAGTGAGACTCCGTCTCCAAAAAAAAAAAAAGACAAAACAAAACCACCAAGCTGGGTGCTGTGGCTTGCACCTGTAATCTCAGATACTAAGGAGGCTGAGGCAGGAGAATCACTTGAAGCCAGGAGTTCAAGACAAGCCTGGGCAACATTGTGAGACCTCCATCTCTAAAACAAAAAAGAAAAATACCACCAAGAAGGGATGTTACCTGTCTGCTCACAAAACCAGGTACTGATTCAACCTTTATTTCAAGAGTTCTGTGGGAATAGTGTATATGCACCAGAAGCCCTCCATAATATAGTGGCACATGATTAAAGAGTGAAAGTGGAAAGTTATAACATTAATAAAACATAAGCTAATCTTCATTAACCTCCCAAGAGGGCAACAGGAGAGGTACAGGTGGGTACCAACTGTCTGTTAGGGCAAAACCCTAAAATGCCTGATTGACTACAACTGCATGGACAGATAGACCTTCCATTTTCACAGAGGGCCTGTCAGCTGGTGCAAAAGAAGCACCTGGCCCTTTTAGCTTCATCTCAAATGACCATGGCAAGGGCAACACGCTAGAGCTTAGAAGCCTGGCGGGCTAGGCAGCGAGTGTGACAGCAACAAAGAACAGGCTTCTGAAGGACTGGTCCCAGGTGTTCCAGAAGCAGAGAAAGGACTTCCCATTGTCCCCTCCCCTGAAGGTCCACACAGCCCACCTCTGGCTGACCTTACATTCAAGTAGATACGGAATCTTATCCCAGGACTAAAATGACAGCGTTTCTTCTGTCCACCTTGTACAAACAGAATACTCAACCAGAGACAAATCACTCAGTTCCCAAAACACCTGAAGATTTTTTTAAAATTGTTAAACCTCAGAGCTCTTTATTAGAAGCAATCTGTGGGTGATAATAAATCTGCTTTTAGAGCTTTATTTGGTTAGATTTTTTTAATGTGCTAAATAATAGAAGGTACTGCCAGCACCATCTCTGACCAGTCTGCAAACTTAGAGCATTCAGCCTCTGCTTGCAAACTGAAAAGTTAGTTTCCTAGACAGCACCTGTGGTCTGAACTTCAGTACTTCTCCAAGGAAAATCTTACCAGGAAAACTGCCTCAGAATCTGTCTATTAACAGAGCTAATAAATAACCAAGCTCTTTAAAGGTAATTGTAGGTTTATATTGAGTTTTATATTTTCCATGTTCCGAGGTGGCCATTTTCATTGCCTATGTCATCCCACTAATGTGGCTACACATATTTGTTTGTTGATGCCTGACAGTTCAGGTTAGTCAAATTGCCTGCCCCTCTCAGGCAGTGTGCTCTCCACTCCCAGAGATGTGGGATTTAACAGAGAGACACTAGATGGACATTGTTTGAAATTTTAGATTTTTTTTTTGAGACAGAGTCTCGCTCTGTCGCCCAGGCTAGAGTTCAGTGGCGCGATCTCGGCTCACTGCAAGCTCTTCCTCCTGGGTTCAAGCCATTCTCCTGCCCCAGCCTCCCGAGTAGCTGGGACTATAGGTGCCCGCCACCATGCCCAGCTAATTTTTCCTATTTTTAGAAGAGATGGGGTTTCACCATGTTAGCCAGGATGGTCTCCCATCTCCTGACCTCGTGATCTGCCTGCCTCGACCTCCCAAAGTGTTGGGATTACAGGCGTGAGCCTCTGTGCCTGGCCTTGAAGTTTTAGATTTTTAATTAAATTTTATGTTGATTTAGGATCATAATGCCCATTTATTAATATTGTTATATTCTGATTCTTTATATCTAGTATATTAGCCTTGTGTCACCCAAGCATGTGATCAATATAACCCTTCATCCAAGTCATGAATAAAAATCTTTTAACTGTGATGGAATATAAGATAAGCATTGAATACATTGTAGACCTGTTTACTGTCATAATAAGATATCAATAATAAAGTGAAGACTGAATAAAAAATCATTGAATATTATGCATTTTTTATTCTATTGTTGTTACAAATGTGTTTGAACATAAACATAGAAAAAGGCCTGCAAGGAGATGCACCCCCACAAAATATCGTATCAGTATATATCTCTTAGTGGTCAGGCTACCAGTAATTATTTGCTTTCTTTTTAATTCCTGTACCTATCTTCTTTTTTTGTTGCTCTGTTGCCCAGGTTGGAGTGCAGTGGTGTGATCTCGGCTCACTGCAACCTGCACTTCCCGGGTTCAAGTGATTTTCATGCCTCAGCCTCCCGAGTAGCTGGGGCATGCACCACCATTCCTGGCTAATTTTTTGTATTTTTAGTATACACAGGTTTTGCCATGTTGGCCAGGCTGGTCTCAAACTCCCAGCCTCAAGTGATCTGCCTGCCTCGGCCTCCCAAAGTGCTATGATTACAGGTGTGAGCCACCATGCCTGGCTCCTGTACCTATCTTCTAAAAAATAATATAATTGATATGCAGTTGTTTCATAAACAGAGAACATGAAAAAGGATTCTATATTTTAAAAAATTCAAAAGAAAAAATATCAAAGAGAGTCCTGTGGTTTTTAAAGGCCTTCCAGGTCTGAAAGACTGGTTTCAGACTGCCATGTTGCACAGAATTACCAGAAAAGATTTTTAAAAACATCTCCGCTGGGAGAGTCACCAGGTGATACTGATGTTGTCGGTCCCTAGCCAGCTAAAGGACAGAGCCACGTAATTTAGCTATTGACACATCTAACTCTTCTGCCTCTTACTAAATGTGGGACCTCAGGTTACTTGAATTTAAGAAAAAAAAATTTGTTTCTCTTGAGCGGCAACATGCAATATTAACACCAATCCTGAAGGATGGTAGCAAGGCTTAAATGGAGTAATGCCTAATCCAGTGCTGGCACACAGTAAAGCCTAGTAAATGATACGTTGGTCTCCATAGCATCTAGCCCATGGTTCTCAACCATATCCATAGGTCATTCCATGCTACAGGTCTTCCTTCTCCCTTTGCAGCATATTCTAGACCAAGAGGAAGTAAAGTAAGCAGTGGCTTAGTATGGATGTTACTGTTGCTGCCAATTTGTGGAAATCATTGTTTCAAATGCTCTCCATATAAAGTGATAACCCCCTGATAAATGACTTATATTTTCACCCTTTTAAAAAAAACCCTTTGCTTCTTTTTTTGTGGCTTTCCCATTGTGGTGGAAATCCCCCTTAGAATTCAGGTAAGCCCAGAAGTTCATTCAAGAAACATTTGCAGTTGTGCCTGAAGCAGGCTGCTAGATATTGATATGATCTTCATTCCCCAAAGAACTTGAAGCCAAGTGGAAAAGACAAATCAGTAAAATAGAAGTTTCCACATCATAACATTTTAGAGGAATTTTTGTTGTTCTGAATATCTCACTTGCTGGGAGAGAGTAAAAGAGTAAACTTAATTTTTAAAATTCCTTTTTCAAATACAGCAGGATATTTAAAAAGCAATTCTTATGGGGGAGTTACCAATTTTGTATAGAACATGGTTGAAACCACTTCAGAAGGGCTGAGATCAAAGAGACTTAATCTTGAAGAGGTCACAGAACCTGGAGGCATTGTCTGGGAGGCATTGTTCTTGGGGTAGCAAGCTTGGCAGCTCCTCAGCTGATACACACCCCTGCTCCTCCCATCCCTTCTCCATGTGTGCTGTACCTCTTCTGCTCTTCCGCTCTTATGGCCCCAGAGTTCAGTGGCAGTGTGAGCAATGGAAAATTCCTTTGACCCCAGAACTGAGCTGTGAAGGTCATGCCAAGGGATGCATCTTTTCAAAATAGAACCAATGGATCTCAGCTCAGCTTCACTTTCTTTCTCTAAAGTCCAAGATACATTCAGTAGCCCCATAATCTCCTCTGTCTTGAAGGGCTGCAGGGAGAATGGTTAGAATAGTCATTCTTCATGCAGAAGACTGGCCATCTGCTAAACTTGTAGACATCAAGATAATATCCTTTTATCTATCCCCTTAATCTTACCCTCCCTTTACAAAATTATCCTAAACATATTATTTCATCCAAGGTATTTCTAATGATTTTGTTTCTGTGGGAATAGTGTATATACATGAGGAACCCTATGTATTATAGTTTCAGGTGATTGAAGAGTGAAAGTAGAAAGTTGTAAAGTGCACATAAGTTATAGTTTCAGGTTTGTCATGAATTATTTTAATTTAAAATGTGATCTGTAGTTATCTATGCAATATGATCATTTGTAACTCATGCGATTGTAACTCACGTGACAATGACTAAGGCAAAGATAAAATTTTTGTAGCAAGAGCAGTTAACTATGCAATTTTGAAACGTATTAGATTTTACTATTTTATTATTATTGTAATGTATTAGATTTTACTATTTTATTATTATTTCAGTTCTGATGCCCTTTTGGTTTATGGTTTGTGACCATTAGATGGCACTGTGCATCTCAAATATGGAAAGCACTTGGAATTCAAATGCTAGGCTATGCAGAAGAAAGTAACATGCATTAGTTAATATTTTCATGTTATGGTTTAAATCCGGGTAGAAACATTTTATTTTTCATAAAAAATTTGCCAATGTTATAGTTTATTATAACATAAGGAGAAATCTGGAATGTAATTCCACAGTCTCATATGAAACTTACCTTGCATACAGAAACTGTTCCTTTCTATATATGACACAAGAATAATCCCTTTCAAACTTAGACTTGGGCCTGGGGCTCCTGAGTCAAATGAGAGAATACAACTCCTTCACCTCCACTTCAGATCATTGTGCTGCTGATTTTCTAAGAATGTTGGTGAACTGGTATATTTGCTGCAGTGGTCTCCAACCTTTTTGGCACAATTTTTTCATGGCAGGGGAGGGGATGATTTCAGGATGAAACTGTTTTACCTCAGATAATCAGAGATTAGATTCTCTTAAGGAATGTGCGACCTAGATCCCTTGAACACGCAGTTCAGGATAGGGTTTGTGCTCCTGTGAGAATGTAGTGCTGCCACTGATCTGACGGGAAGTGGAGTTCAGGGGGTAATGCTCACTTGCCCGCCGTTCACCTCCTGCTGTGTGGCTGGGTTCCTAACAGGCCTTGGGACTGTTACCCATTCGTGGCCTGGGGGTTGGGGACCCCTGGTCTAGTGTGTTCTCTCATTTGTAGGTCCTTATCACCAGAAGCGTGTGCTTACAAATAGGACACAAATTCATTTACAAATTACAAATCATCTGAGGTGCTAGTCTGAACTCTAGAAAAGAATACAATTAATTGGCTTTCAATCCCAGAAGCTAGCTGTATTACTCTCATCTTTAATCAGCTAATGGAAGATGATGTTACTGACATTTCATCCCCAGACTTCGTCCCCTACATAGCACAGTCCTTGATACACCAACAATCTCTTTGTTGCCCTTAATCTCCAGCCTTCTCTCTTGCTGTACACCCCCTTCACTCCAGAGCTCTGCCTGAGGCCTTCTACAACTCCCCTGGAGCAGTCTCACTTGTGCCCAGGACTCCAGTTCCTTGATGGTATTAATGTTTCCCAGTCTGTATCTTCAGTCCATGTAGCCACTTCTTCCACTTGGATGTCTTCAGGCACTTCTAAACTTAACTCATCCAAAATAGTACTCACTATGCCCAACTGCAAACTTAGTGTTCCCTCTCTCAGGGAATGCCGCCATCATCAGTGACATGCCCCATGCAGAGATCTGAGAGTCAGGATTAACCTTCTCTTGCTCTCATCCCTCAACTTACCCAGGGATGAGGGGAGGAGCCAGGATTTGGAACCAGGAATTGCAGCTCCACATCACCATCCCTTATCTACAACATGATAGAGAAATAAGATACAAATTCATTTACAAATTACAAATTATCTGAGGTGCTAGCCTTAACTCTAGAAATGTGAAACACATTTTCATTATTTTAATTGAGGACACTAGTATCTATTTAATAAAACTTTGTCATGTGGCCCTGTTTCAGTATGTAGATATCTGAGAGTAAGAGGGTAGATTTTTTGTTTTTGTTTTTACCAAAACTCTTTTTTCCTGCTTTTTACTGTTACCAGCGGCGAATCCCTCTGGGTCTGCAGCAAACTCAGTTCTTGCCTCCTCAGAAGAAAGAATTTGACCACGGGGCATAAAGCAGAAAGATGGTGCAAGGCAAGTTTTAGAAGAGGAGTGAAAGTTTATTAAAAAGCTTTAAAGCAAGAATGAAAGGAAGTACACTTGGAAGAGGGCCAAGCGGGCGACCTGCGAGATAACGTTAGTGGTTTTACCTTTTGACTTGGGGTTTTATATGTTGGCATGCTTCTGGGGTCTGGTGTCCCTTCTCCCTTGATTCTTCCCTTGGGTTGGGCTGAGATAAAAGCACTATCTTATGTTCAAAGACCATGTAATATAGGGTAAAGGAGAATAACTATATTTACACCATCAGAACACAGTGTATAGGTGCCGTGAGGGAGATGTATACTGGGGCACATGGGTACAGGGAGGGAGAATTTAAATCCTCATGGTGGTTCCAGAAAGATTATACTGAAGAAGGGTCCATATGTGCAATGACCAGCCAGTGCCTGGGAGGGGCTGTATGCTCAGTTTGTTTATTGGAGTTGTATGCATGCTCAACTGAGGCATTCTTCCCTTACCAGGCAAAAGTTCCTAGAAGGTCATATATACCAGTTAAAGTCTGCCATGTTGCCTCTCAATCCTCATGCTTGAGCCCACTCACTCAGCTCCTGAGATCTTATTGGGAAGCTGCGGATGACAACTTTCAGGTTTTTTTCTACTGGGAGACTGCCTTCCCCTGGGGCCACCTGTGACCAATTATTATTTTAGAGAAACAGTGTAACAACCACCTGACCATCACTTGATGGTGGCCTGGCATTCCTGGTGGGGCAAGAGGAGCCCTCTTCTGCCCTGCTCATACCTGACTAGCTATCTACCATAACAGTACCACAGCATCCTTGTCTCAAAACCTTGCAGTAAACTTGCAACCTTTTGCCTTTCAGGTTTTCACCTCCACTTTCATCTCCTATGACACCTTTTTTTGAGACAAGCAAAGCCTCTCAGTTCAGCTTATAAATTTTTGAATTCACCCTCCCAACCTAAAATCAAACTAGAGCTCTGCAATTGGAACATAGCTACAGAAGTTAACAAACTGTATTGTTATTTGATATAAGAAAATGTGATTACAAACATATGCATTATTATAAAACCTATTTTAAAATAAACATTTCAAAGGACAAATAACATTTTTCAACAGTTTGAATACTGTCTCACCTTTTCAGAAGTAATACCATTGCAAAGATCCTTTCCCCATATGTAAGTTTTTCTTTCTCTTATAATCCAAAGCCTGTGAGTGTATGTCCAAAGTCTCATTTCTCTACTTTACTTTATCTCATAATATAGTTTTCCTTTATCTTTTCCATTTTTCATTTAATATTGAACTGGAGCATTTTTTAGCATTTCATTCAGTATCTGCTATGTAATCTTTTTGTTTTGTTGTATGTTTTACTTTTTTGTCAGAGGTTTTGGAATACTTCTGTAGGATATGTTTTCTTAGATAACATGTAACAGGAAGGGAATCAAATTTAAAGGGAAAAATGTTTAAATCATCTTCTCAAGACCAATAGTATATTCTGACTGAAAGAATCTCCATATGAATATCATTCAACCACTTGATCAAACAGCATTTATTGAGCACCGCTAAGCCTGGCAATAATACGATGGGCACTGGGAAAATGAGATAAAAGCACAGTCTTATGTTCAAAGATCACATAATGTGGGGTAGAGGAGAATAACTATATTTTAGACCATCAGAACACAGTATACAGGTGGTGTAAGGGAGATGTATACTGGGAGACAAGGGAACAGAGAGGGAAAATTTAAATCCTCATTGATACAGGAGTTAAAAAGAAATAGGCAGATAGTGAGAGTAAGGAAGTCTTTGGTAAGGTTTTCCTTTTAATGAAAAGCAACCCCCAAATCATTTATTTTCTAACAAAAAGCAGCCTGAAAAATCGAGCTGCAGACATAGATAAGCAGGCTGGAAGCTTGCATGGGTGAATGGCTGGCAGCTGTGACAATAGGGAAAGGCTACCTGGGGGCTAGGCACGTTCAGCATGGCAGTTCCATCTTCCCTTTTCTTTGTCAACCTCGTGAATGGTAAAGAACAGAAAACGTGGCACTGGCAAGGTAGAAAATCCATTTGTATTTCCTGGCGTGAGAGAATGAACCTCAGGTATTTACCCCAGACAGACAATGACTCTACTTCATCATGGTGGTTCCAGAAAAATTACACTGAAGAAGGGTCACAAGCTAAATCTGGAAGGATGAATCAGCACAGCCATTATTATCATCACTGAAATAAATATGATTGGGTTTGAACTTTGGAACTTTTATTCAGAAGGAAAAGAAACATTTTTCAAATAAAGTTATAGGGTATTTTTTGCATTTTTGCATATATCTTACCTAAGATATCTCTTGGGACTTTTTTACTTCAATTATATTTAAGATTTAAAATGTCAGAATGTTTCACATTTTGTGTTTATGTCATAGTTTTTGGCATGCAACTTATGCTCAATTAAGGTGAAATGTGCATACAGTGAAATGTACACATCTGTTCAGGTACTGTGGCTCATGCCTGTAACCCGAATACTTTGGGAGGCTAAGGCAGGAGGATTGCTTGAGTCCAGGAGTTGGAGACCAGCCTGGTCAACATGGTGAGACCCTCTCTCTACAACAAATACAAAATTAGCTGGGTGTGGTAGTGTGTGCCTATAGTCCCAGCTACTCAGGAGACTGAGGTGGGAGGATCAGGTGAGTCTGGGAGTTCAAGGCTGCAGTGAGCTGTGATTGTACCAGTGCACTCCAGCCTTGGTGACAGAATGAGATCCTGTCTCAAAAGAAAGTACATATCTTAAAGGCAAAATTTTATGGATTTACCAAATGATACACCCTTGTAACTACCACAAAAAGTTTATGATATAGAATTTTTTTCATCATTCCCAAGAGTTCTCTCATGTTCTCTTTCAGTTGACATTCTACATAGGCAACCACTGACCTGGTTTCTATCACCACGGAGTTTTCCCTGTTCTATTTCTTTAACAGAGAAAGGGCTATTCATATTTTCCATTTCTTCTTGTGTCAGATTTGTATGTGTTGTGTTTTTCAAGAAATGTGTCCAATTTATCTAAGTTGTTGAATTTATTGGCATAATGTTATGCACACTATTTCCTTACTATTCTATTAATAACTATATGATCTGTGGCATAAAACTTAAGCATATACTTATCATAAATCCTGCCTTAAGCAAATTATAGGCTGTGAAGCATATAGCATTCTTGCCTTTCCCAGAGGGGTCCACTTCAGTTGTTTTACACATTCCTTCTGAAGCAGTATACCCTTTCTTTATGGCATATAAGCCCTGGGTTGGGGTTGGAGGAAAGTGTGGGGATCCACCACCTCATCTCATGGCTGCCCTAGACATGGCTTCTGTTCCTAAGTTCCTATTAAAGGTTTCTTTCTGAGAAAATGGATTTGTCAGCCTCTTTCTTCAACATCTCAACTACCTTAATTTTAGGGGGGGTAGGTTTGCATAGACCTGCTCTCTATGGAACATCCACAAATTTTGATTTTTAAAATTATTATTCAGGCTAAAATATCATCTACATTTACTGTGATTTCTTCTTTAACTCAGTTATTTAGAAGTATGTTGTGTGACTTCCAAATATTTGGGAGTTTTAAGATATTGTTATTGATTTCTAATTTCATTCTGTTATGTTTAGAGAGCATATTCTGTATTTTTCAATCCTTTGAAATTTATTAAGCCACATTTTATATTTCAGCACGTGATCTATCTTGGCAACTAGTCCATGTGCACTTGAAAATCGTGTCTATTCTGCAGATACTAGGTGAAGTATTCTCTATATATCAATTAGGTTAAGTTGGTTGATAGTGTTCAAATCATTTATGTATTTTTTTTCCAACTTCGATTATGATTTATTAGACAAGACAGTAGAACAGTGCTACTCAACTATTTTTTTTTTATTATACTTTAAGTTCTAGGGTACATGTGTATAACGTGCAGGTTTGTTACATATGTATACTTGTGCCATGTTGCTGTGCTGCACCCATCAACTCGTCAGCACCCATCAACTCGTCATTTACATCAGGTATAACTCCCAATGCAATCCCTCCCCCCTCCCCCTTCCCCCCTCCCCGCTCCCCATGATAGGCCCCGGTGTGTGATGTTCCCCTTCCCGAGTCCAAGTGATCTCATTGTTCAGTTCCCACCTATGAGTGAGAACATGCGGTGTTTGGTTTTCTGTTCTTGTGATAGTTTACTAAGAATGATGGTTTCCAGCTGCATCCATGTCCCTACGAAGGACACAAACTCATCCTTTTTTATGGCTGCATAGTATTCCATGGTGTATATGTGCCACATTTTCTTAATCCAGTCTGTCACTGATGGACATTTGGGTTGATTCCAAGTCTTTGCTATTGTGAATAGTGCCGCAATGAACATACGCGTGCATGTGTCTTTATAGCAGCATGATTTATAATCCTTTGGGTATATACCCAGTAATGGGATGGCTGGGTCATATGGTACATCTAGTTCTAGATCCTTGAGGAATCGCCATACTGTTTTCCATAATGGTTGAACTAGTTTACAATCCCACCAACAGTGTAAAAGTGTTCCTATTTCTCCACATCCTCTCCAGCACCTGTTGTTTCCTGACTTTTTAATGATTGCCATTCTAACTGGTGTGAAATGATATCTCATTGTGGTTTTGATTTGCATTTCTCTGATGGCCAGTGATGACGAGCATTTTTTCATGTGTCTGTTGGCTATATGCATGTCTTCTTTTGAGAAATGTCTGTTCATATCCTTTGCCCACTTTTCGATGGGGTTGTTTGTTTTTTTCTTGTAAATTTGTTTGAGTTCTTTGTAGGTCCTGGATATTAGCCCTTCTTAGTCATAGGATCAGATAGACGGTCAGCACAAGATATAGGTCACAAAGACCCTTGTGATAAAACAGGATATGGTAAAGAAGCCAGTCAAAACCCACCACAACCAAGATGGCAATGAAAGTGACCTCTGGTCGTCTTTGCTGCTCGTTATATTAATATATTATAATTATAATGCATTAGCATACTAAAAGACACTCCCACCAGCTCCACAACAATTTACAAATGCCATGGCAATGTCAGGAAGTTATCCTATATAGCCTAAAAAGGGGAAGAACCCTCACTTCTAGGAATTGCCCACCTCTTTCCAGGAAAACTCATGAATAATCCATCCCTTGCTTAGCATATAATCAAGAAATAGCTGTAAGTATACACAGTCGAGCAGCCGTGCTGCTACTCTGCCTATGGAGTAGCCATTCTTTATTCTTTTACTTTCATTTTTTTTTGAGACGGAGTCTCGCTTTTTTGCAAAGGCTGGAGTGCAGTGGCGTGATCTCGGCTCACTGTAACCTCTGCCTCCTGGGTTCAAGCGATTCTTCTGCGTCAGCCTCCTGAGTAGCTGGGATTACAGGTGTGTGCCACCATGCCTGGCTAATTTTTGTATTTTTTTAGAGACGGGGTTTCACCATGTTGGTCAGGCTGATCTCAAACTCCTGACCTCGTGATCCCCCTGCCTTGGCCTCCCAAAGTGCTGGGATTATAGGCATGAGCCACCATGTCCAGCCTATTCCTTTACTTTCTTAATAAACTTGCTTTCACTTTACTCTGTGGACTCACCTGAATTCTTTCTTGCGCGAGCTCCGAGAACCATCTCTTGGGGTCTGAATTGGGACCTTTTTCCAGTAACACAACTACTAGGGCTTTGAACTGGAGAATTTCCATTTGAGGGGCATTTACCTTGCTATGGGACATTAATGTAAGGTACCCTTATGACTGAAGCATATAAAATGATCCTGAAACCCGAAACACCCGTGATGTCTTGGGTGTTAGAGAATCACTTTAGTGTGGACAGCAGTGCCCAGAGGAGTTGCTAATAAAAGGGAAAGTTTTATACAGGGTCATCCTACCTGAGGAATTCGAGGAGATTCTCACAAGCAAGGAGCTGCTTTTCCCCTAGGACTGACTCTGGAACTCTATGAGGGGCTGCTGGACTCCGTCACTTGACTGAAAAAGAGCTGCTTGGTTTGTGGATGGCAGTTCCACGGTGAATGGACAACATACCACTGGGAATGATGCCACTCTCTGACTGAAGAAGGTAAAAACAAATTAGCATGGTGAGCAGACTTGCACGCTGTTTCCCTAGCAGTGATGGAAAATATTGAACAGTGCTAAAAGCCTCTAGGTTTGGGTTTCTACTGACTCACAACCAGTGACCAAAGGCCGGATGGTATAGGAGGGCAAAGGAAATCTGGCCTCTTAAACGAATGCCCATATGGAGCATGGTCCTTTGGAAATTACTATGGAAATTTAAGGGGTGCCTTAAGGTAGGCATCTCAATGCCCATCAGAATAACTCCCTCCAGGTGTCTGGAATCAACAAGTAGATATCCCCATGTGCTTGCTCAAGGGGGCCACTTGGGTCCATAACATGAGTGGATATGGGGGTTGTGCAGCACTGCAGAGATGAGCTAATCTAGACATGTTCCTCCAGCATCTTCTGGGACACAAAATGCCAGCAAAAACTGTTCTGTTTGTCAGCAAAAGAGACAGAGACTGCCTATGGCTATGTGGCAGATTCCCTGGTTGGAAGGCCCTGAACATAGCTGGCAAGTGAGACTGATGCTGATGGCCCTGAGGGGCTACGAATGGGTCTTGACAGAAATAGACACTGACTCTGGATTTGGCTTTGCTTACACAGTGGAAGATGCAAACGCTCAGAGTGCTATAAAAAACCAGAACAGATGATATTGCTTGAATTTGGACAGCTGACCTTCATTTCTTTAGACCAAGGAACACACTGTACAGCAATGGGCAGAGAGTTATCCTTCTCAGAGTTATAGTTTAACAGAGAAGTGGAACATGCAATTAAAATATTGGTTGTCTAAGATGGGAGAGATAAATGCAGGAAGGGCTGGTTTGCACACCTTCATGAGTGTGTGCTCATGCTCAACATGAGTGAGACTAAAGGAGTGTCCCCCCCTAGAGTTTCCTCTGCTTTCCGGTGGAGGTGGGGAAGAGTGGGTAAGGCGGGATGCCGGGATGACTATGCAATTCTTACCAAGGGAGCAGCACACTGGTATAATGACTACACTTTGTTTTCCTCTCTTCCCCACATCAGCTCAATTTCCCCCCCTTACCTAAGGCAGTAGTTACAGGACCAGGGCTGTAATAACAAGTACTGGAAACAGGGATGATTCCTAAGCAAGAAATGGTAACTATGTTTTTAAACCTTATGTCAGAATGTCTAAGGGCCTAATAGGGGTGGGTTATGCCTTCATCCCATCTGGCAAAATTGGGGTTAACAGTGAATGCAGCTGTATTGCCTAGTGGTAAAAATACCTCACTAATTCTGCACCTGAGTAATGCTACCTTATCTGAATAGGAATGGATTGAGGGAGAGGTATTTGCTAAACTAGTATTACACCTGTGGTGTAGACCAGCACAATGTTCCTTCCCAAGGTGGAAAAGTTTGGGTACAAATGCAGAGAAAGAGAAATAGTAGCCGAGGGTAAAAGAATAAATAAATGGGTTATGGAATAAGGGAAAACCAATGTATTAGCCCATTCTCATGCTGCTAAAAAAGACATACCTGAGACTGGGTAATTTATAAAGGAAAGAGGTTTAATTGACTCTCAGTTCAGCATGGCTGGGGACGCCTCAGGAAACTTATAATCATAGTGAAACTTTACATGGCATGGCAGCAGCAAGGAGAAGTGCCAAGCAAAAGGGGGAAAAGCCCCTTATAAAACCATCCAGATCTCGTGATAACTAACTCACTATTATGAGAACAGCATGAGGGTAACTGCCCTCATGATTAAATTACATCACAGGAGGTGTCTCCTACCACACATGAGGATTATGGGAACTACAATTCAAGATGAGATTTGGGTGGGAACACAGCCAAACCATATCATCATATTGTATTAATACCTTGAGAGAGGCTCAGAGAAAGAGATGACATTGTCTCTTAGCTCAATTATATCAGATCCTGAAAGGGTAAAACTATATGTTTGCTGAGGTCACTCTGACTTTTTTTTCTTTTTCTTTTTCTTTTTTTAGACAAGGTCTCACTCCACCCAGAGTGGAATGCAGTGGCTTGATTACAGTTCACTGCAGCCTCAACCTCTTGGGCTCAAGCAGTCCTCCTGCCTCAGCCTCCTGAGTAGCTGGGGTTACAGGTGTGCACCACTACACTTAGCTAATTTTTAAATTATTTGTAGAGACAAGGTCTCACTATGTTGCCCAGGTTGGCACTCTGGCTTTTGGAGCCTGAAAAGATCAAATTGAAGTCTGCAAACCTGAGTGGCCTCACCCTGGGAGACATATTCATACCATATGATGGACTAGACCAACTGTTAATAATTGAATTGGTTTCTGGTAATATGGCAGTATCTTTTGAGTTTTTATGTCCTTTTGATGTAAGGGATCGGTGTTTGAAGAGTAGAGGTGGACAATGATACTATGAAATATATATTTAGTCTCTGTTTCCTGGCACGTATAACTTTTAAAATCCTTGGAATTCCCAAGGCCTTTTTCTGTGCTAATGAGTTGACTGATGGTTGGCAACCCCTGGGTTGGGATGTGGTCACATGAACACCAAGGCATGATTAGAGGGTTGGGACTTTCAGCCCCATCCCCTAATCTCAAGGGAAGGGAGAGGGCTTAAAGTTAAATTGAACACCAATGGTCAATGATTTAATCAATTAGGCCTATGTAATGAAGCTTTCAGAAAAACCCAAAAGGACTGGGTTTATGGGAGGGCGGAGCATTCAAGAAGGGGAACAGAACACCTCTACATACTGGGGATTCATTCCCCAACTCAAAGGGGACAGAAGCTCCAGTATTAGGGACACTTCCAGACCTTACCATATGTATCTCTTCATCTGGCTGTTCATTTGTATCATTTAAAATATTCTGGCCAGACACAGTGGCTCACCCCTGTAATCCCACCATTTTGGGAGGCTGAAGCCGGTGGATGGCTTGAGCCCAGGAGTTTGAGACCAGCCTGGCCAATGTGGTGAAACCCTGTCTCTACTAAAAATAAAAAAATTAACTGGGCATGGTGGCACAAGCCTGTAATCCCAGCTACTCAGTAGGCTGAGGCACAAGAATTGTTTGAACCCAGGAGGCATAGGTTGCGGTGAGCCGAGATCGTTCTACTGTATTCCAGCCTGGGCGACAGAGCAAGACTCGGTCTCAAAAAAATAAAATAAAATATCCTTTATAATAAGCTGGTAAACATAAGTGTTTCCCTGTGTTCTGTGAGCCATTCTAACAAATTAATCAAACCATAGGAGGGGATTGTGGGAACCCCCATTTATAGCAGACGGGTCAGAAGCACAAGCGAAACAACCCGCGGCTTGTGATTGGCATCTGAAGTTGGGCAGTGGGGGAGGTGGCTGTCTTGGGGACTGAACCCTCAACCTGTGGGATCTGACACTGTGTCCAGGTAGAGAGTGTCAGGTTGAATTGAATTAGAGGACATCCAGCTGGTGTCTGTTGCTGGAGGATTACTTGCTTGGTGTGTGGGGAAACACATCTGGTGTTAGCAGTGTTGTGTGACTATGTTGTGTGATTGTGGTTAGCAGGAAGAAGGGGAGTTTCTTTCAACATCATCGCACCCATGAACCTATTTTGTGTGTCTAAACAGATTTATATTTCGTGGGGAGGGGAGAGAAGATATCCACATTTCATCAGATTTGTATGGAATTAGAAAAAAATATTTTTCACACACTGCCAAGTTTCAGGAATAAGAAAAATAAAGATTTGGCCAGGCGCGGTGGCTCACACCTGCAATCCCAGCACTTTGGGAGGCCGAGGTGGGCGGATCACGAGGTCAGGAGACTGAGACCATCCTGGCTAACATGGTGAAACCCCGTCTCTACTAAAAATACAAAAACAAAATTAACTGGGCGTGGTGGCGGGCGCCTGTAGTCCCAGCCACTCGGGAGGCTGAGGTGGGAGAATGGCGTGAACCCGGGAGGTGGAGCTTGCAGTGAGCCGAGACTGCGCTATTGCACTCCAGCCTGGGTGACAGAGTGAGACTCCATCCCCCTCCTCCCAAAAAGAAACAAAACAGATTCACCTGGACTAGCAATTCTTAAATGTAATGATCAGTTACCAAGCACTGTTCTAAGCACTTTGTGTATTGAATTGTTTAGTTCTTGCAATAACCTTGTAAGAGAAATACTATTATCTTGGCTTCATGGTTGAAGAAATGAGGCACAGAGAAGTTGTCACTTGCCCAAGGTCACACAGCTAGCTATTCAGTGTTGGAGAGATCTCATCCAGACAATCTGTTCCAGAATCTGCGTTTTCTTAACCACAGTAAACAAATGATAATGTCCATTTTCCTGCCCTTGAACTTGGAATGTATCTCCCTGTTAATGAATATAATCAATGTAGTAGTCTTCCCTTCCTCTAGGAAAGACAAAGCTATTACTATATTAAACTGATGGTGGACCTTATAACAGAGGACATCCTGGAGTAGAAGAAATAAGCACCTCTCCTCTCCAGGATCAACCACACTAAGTAATTCACACCTTTGTTACTATTTTAACAAGACTGTAGTTCCTCTGGTATGAAATTTGGACAACAAAATTCTTCCTGAGGGCAGAGTTCCGAATTAGAAGGGGGCCTTCTTGGTGAGGGCAGGGATTGGCAAGTAGCGGAAGTGAGAGGGGATCCCACAGAAAACCATTGCATGTGTTGGGGGACAGTGGTCAGAGTTTGCATACAGCTTCTCTGTAATGCGCGCATTTGTGAATAAACACTTCTATCATACATAGAGATGGAAACACATTTGATTTGTACATATGAAGATGCATGCGGTTTAAATGATCTGATACATTCTCTACACCTTTTCAGAGAATGAGACACAACCTAAGTTGCTCCCAAATGGCTCTCAGGTATTACTGCATTTGAGGACTAAACACACATTACGTTTTTCCCTTTACAGATGGAAAATTAAAGGTAAGGAGTTGGGCTACTTGCTGAGGGGCTCCTAGGAGATTTTAATATAAACCTACGAAGAGAGTCATGACTTTATTCTCCCTCCTGAGGAATTAGCATTTTCCTGATTAAGTGACATTAAGACCAAAAACTGAAATAACAGATTCTAAAGATGAGAACTGAATCTACCCCAGGGTCCAAATGAGGTGAAAGACAAAACAGGAAGCGTATGCATTGGAAGCAGGAGACTTTGGCCAGCACCCACACAGCCTCTAAGGTGTAAGCTGAGTGGGTGTGGGAGAAAGACCTGGAAAAGGCACCCGAGGCTGCCTTTGCAGAGAGAGGAAGGTCCTGTACCTTTTTTCGTTGAATGTTAAAATCCTGGCAGACTCCTACTTAAGAGCCCATTAAAATTCAGGAAGGAAAAAAGGGGATAAAGTTTTTAAAGAGGAAAAAAGACAACAAACACACCCACTCTTACAAAAATAAAATCCCACCCCAAAAAACCTTTCTGAAAATGCTTTTTGTGCTTTAAAAAGCAGGGAGGGTTGGAATGTTGATGGAGCCCATGCCGTCGACATTGCATTCTGACTGGCTTCTGTGCACATGTGTGTTAACCTGGCTTGATCCTTGGAAGGAAACAGATCTGTTCTCCCCCTGGAAGAAGGAATAGAGCCCATTTCTGTCGATGGGCTAGATCCCGCTGTGTGTTAATGTGGTTAGGTGGGGGTGTTGGGGACAATTTGTTCCACATCAGTGCCTCAAAATAAGAGCCTCTCACTCTGGAAAAGTTTCCTTTCCAATCCACCCTCCAATGCAATCAACAGTCCCCGCCAAATCTTCCCTTCGGTCTCAGATTTCAGTTATATAAACTGTGCTAATCAAACAGACTCCTTCCAATTCAGCAAAGGGTAAAACAGCCATTTACACAAACGGCTAGTGGCTTATGTAACCAGAGCTCAGTACACAAATTATGAGAAATCTGCTCATTCATTCAGGTGCCTCAGGTGAACAATGGCAGGCAGATTCCGTAGCTAGCTTTGGTCTCGTTGGCAGAATTTTATTCAGGCAGCTAAAAGCCTTCTTGCCTTTTTTACCCCGAGAGATCAGTCCTTCCTGCAATCTATCTCCAGGTTCCGGAGTCCATCGTACAGTACACTTAGCGCCGCCCACCAACCCTCAGTGAATCTTAAACACTGCTTTATATTTCAATGCTATTAAAAACTTCTCTAAAGAAGGTGTTCAGTGGCTGCTTGGCATTCCCACTGTATTATATATAACACATCCTCTATTTTGGAGTCTTTCGATTATTTCCATTTGGGGAGTTATTATAAATTATACTATGAGAATGTTCTCTTATCTAAATATTTATGCTACTGTCCTCATAGTATAAAGTCCTACCAGTGGAACTTCTGGGTTGAGGATATGCCTATTTTGATGGTTTGTTGTTACATACTGTCAAATTGCCTTCCAGAAAGGTGAAATGCATTTACATTCCCACCAGCCACTGCCCCAATACTCTAATTAAAGTCGTTTTATAATTTTATTTATATATTTTTAAATGAAAAAAATTGTTTTAAAGAGACGGGATCTCACTATGTTGCCCAGGCTGGTCTTGAACTATTGGGCTCAAACAATCCTCCCGCCTTGGCCTCCCAAAGTGTTGGGATTAGTGGCATGAGCCATGGTACCTGACACATTTTGTAACCTTAGAAACATGATTAAAAAGGAAAGAAAAACTCTTTCCCAAATTGCTTTCCTTAGGAAAGCAAAATACGTATAGAAAAGGTTTGATGATCTCTTATTCATCTATCCTTTCATTTGCTACTAGAAAAAAAAATCTTGGGAGGCTAAAATACAACTGTGAGCTGCTACCAGACTGATGGGATAGATTCACCTTCTGGCCAATGTTCCTCAGGATGTGCTTCCCTTTCCTGCTTCCCTTTGTTCTGCAGACACCAAGTACAAGCTCTGATCGCCAGTCCTCCAAGTATTGAGAAGAGGTGGCTTCTATTGACACAGCAGAAGGGAACTTGCTATGAGGAGAGAGGAGGGCTCAGGTTCTGTGCTGTCAGCAAAAAGCTCCTGTAAACAGACTACAACACATTAAGCCCTTGCTGTTAATATGCTGTCTAGACTTTAAAAATTGCTTTTCTCTCTGTCTTCTACACTTCAACTTTTGACCTTGTTTCTGTCCTTGTATTTGTATAAATGACTGGACTCAAGCATTTCTTCTCTCCTGGGGATTCAATGGCCAAGTTACTTATCACCCAAGCTACTGTAGTGACCCAGGGTGGACATGATCCTAGCTACTGTAGTGACCCACGGTGGACATGATCCTAGCCTCTTCTCTACTGTTTAATGAATGAAAAACTTGACAACATTTGACCCATGACGCAGAAAACGTGAGTCCTTCTTCCTTTGGGACAATGTAAGTGGATACTCCTTGCAGAAACTGGAGCAGGCAATCTCTTTGTTGATTGTTGATGGAAACCTGGAAAGTATTTAGGGAGTGTTAAGAAGAAAAGTTTGTGGGTGCCACATGTAGGGTAGAAACAAATTGCTAGCAAAGCGATTATGAGCCTTTGTTTTCAAATATATTTTACCCAGGAATGTTTCTCTACCCTCTGCACATGATTAAAATCCCCAGGGCCCTCATGCTAACATCTAGCCACTCAGGTCTCTCTTCAAGATGTCGTATTTATCAAGCACTTACTATTAGGTTGCTGCAAAAATAATCACAGTTTTTGCCATTTAAAAGTAATGACAAAAACCTCGATCACTTTTGCACCAACCTAATATATGCCAGGCATTACTATGCAGTAACATAAAAATGTTCTCATTTAACCCTCACAACTGCAATCTTTCTATTTTATTCATTTATTTATTTTTGAGATGAGTCTTATTCTGTCCCCAGGCTGGAGTCCAGTGGCACGATCTCTGCTCATTGCAAGCTCTGCCTCCCGGGTTCGCACCATTCTCCTGTCTCAGCCTCTCGAGTGGCTGGGACTACAGGCACTCGCCACCATGCCCGGCTAATTTTTTGTGTTTTTAGTAGAGACGGGGTTTCACCGTGTTAGCCAGAATGGTCTCGATCTTCTGATCTCGTGATCCCCCCGCCTCGGCCTCCCAAAAGGCTGGGATTACAGGCATGAGTCACTGCGCCCGGCCACAACAGCAATCTTACGAGGCAGGTACTCTTATTATTGTCATTCCTGTTGTACAAATGCAGGAAAAACAGTTAAGAAACTTCTTGGAGATGACAGAGTGAGTAAGCAAGGAAAGCAGTCTGACTTTGAGAACCACATGAATAGCTGCTGTTCTATACTGCCAATTTATTTAGATTCTTTTGTTCTAGGTTTTTCTTCTCTGCCACCAAAAATCAATAAATCACTTGTCCTCTTCTTCTCTCCGGGCCTTGCAAAGTGGCTAAGTTAATCTGATAAACAAATTTAGGTGATTAATGGCTGACAATGGACCAAGGCATTACCCATCTCAGTAGATGTATTGTACACTAGGACTTTCACTGTGAAAAGCCTAGGGGTGGCAGCCAAGGAGATCTGAGAGAGATTTGGTAGTGGGAAGGGAAGGCAAGGAATGAATGGTGGTAATGGGAAGTGGAAGAGGGTGAGGGGTAGAATATTTTGGGGTAGGGGAGCCTCTTCTATCATCAGCCAATGGCTCGCTTAGCACATAGGACAAGACAAGCCCTGGATATAATAATATTTAGGCCTTCGTTAGGATTGACTGAATGCCCAAATGTTTGCCTTCATGTTTAAGAGAACCCAGAATCTTTAGAGAACAACCATTGTCTCCCAACCACTGCCAAATACAATGCTTTGTGGAAACCACATAATTCCATGGTCTATCTACAACATCCAGTTTTCTGCCACATTTTTGTGATTAAGGAATGCAAAAAGAGTAGGACACAGTTGCCCCACATAAATCTATCTGTCACCCCTGCCTGGTATAAGCCAATTGAAATATCACAAACCCACATCACGTTGTCACATTCTTTTATTGTGATCGACCCACAACATCCCACACATACTTTCCTCTCCTGACTTTCTCTGGGGCCTGGGTAGTTTGTGTTAGAGAAATGATGACTTGCTGGAAGGTGTGGCCAAGGAATAATATAATCTTTGGCTTGAAGATGTATATTTTGGTCCTGGATAAATGTATTTAAAAGATTTTAATGAGTCATGAAGGTAGTGCTGACACTTAGAACAATATTTTTCATGCTCTTTAGGATGAATAACTAACATAGTGCCTGGTTCAGAGTGGAGGCCAATAAATGCTTACTGGTTGAAAGAATGAGTGAGTACCGAGAATTTAACATGGTATGATTCGCCTGCAGTTAAGACTGTGCTGTAACAGAGGTGAGTTCAGCAGAGTCTTGAAGGGGCTGCCAGATTTCGGTAAAATGAATTTTTATTTTGTCAGTTCTACAAGCCATATCAGTTGACCTGATATTTTTACTTCTCATTAAAAACATTCTCACTCCTGAGATTATATTTATGTTTTCCTAGTCTTGGCAACAGGTTTTTGTAAAACCTCGGCTTTACAAAAAATAAAAAAATTAGCTGAGTGTTGGTGGCGCACACCTGTAATTCCAGCTATATGGGAGGATGCGGCTGGAGAACTGCTTGAGCCTGCAAAGCAGAGGTTTCAGTGAGCCGAGAGATTGTGCCACTGCACTCCAGCCTGCACAACACAGCAAGATCCTGTCTCTAAAAAAAAAAAAAAGTATGTCTTCCAAGAATGTTTATACTCTTTCATCAGAATAGGTTGTTTTCTCTCTTATTTTTATAAACTGACTGATAGTGGAAGAAATTTGGTGTTACTGCTGCAATAACAGAGCAGACAACAGTTACTCACGTGTGGGTGGAGCTATTTCTCCCAGAACCGTGGAGCACTTTTGCCTATTACCATGCACTCCCTGCTGCGTGGCCTGTGAGCCCCTCACAGAGGACAGAGTGGGCATTCTGCGCTCAGTGTCTTCACAGCACACCACCTTTAACATTGGGAGCTGTCTGCTTGGGTCCATCCAGTCCAGCACAGAGCGCTTGGGAGGATATGCAGCCCAGACCTGATATGCAGCCCGGTCCTGATGCTGTCATCTCCACTTGGCAGGAAGGAACTCTGAGACTGGGAGGCAAAATGAATTTCCCAAGCCTACAGTGCAGGAGTCTGTGGTAACATAGAAATAGATTAAAAGATGTTTATTTCCCCACAGAAAGTTCCAGAGCTAGAACTGAAAAACAGACATGTTTAATTTTAAACCTGTGTGCAAGTATCCAAATAACCATCCACTCTTTGGATACTCTATTGTATCCAAATAGCCACACACTCTTTTTCAGGGCTCAGATCAAAACAAAATCCAACGCAAAGCCACTGAAACTTAATGGAGAGAGCATTGTCCTAGTGTAGACTAGAGGGTATGGAGCTCACACCGGCCAAAGCTGCTTTTGATACAGAGGGCTTAGGTAGGAAACATAATTAAAATGGCAGAGCAAAAGCCCAGTATCCTGGGAAGTGCATGAACTGCTTCTGACAATGTGTGAGTCCTGTTGGGAGATGAGATCCTGCTAGGAAAGTACCACTTGGAGGAATAGTCTTAGGACAGATTTGGCACTCCTAAGGGCCCTGCCAATTTTCCACCCACAGATGAAGAAACACTGTAGACCCTCTTGAGTGCAGCTGCTCTCAGAAACTTGCTTCCAAAGCGTGGAACATGAAAAGAGAGGGTGGGGGAAGTAGCTTCATGATGGAGGAACCTGGCAGACACTACGTTGGCCAGGTGATCAAGGTTCACATCAAGGATAATAAGTCTTGTGGACACATGGATCTCTGGATATGATGTGATGGAAGTAGTAATATACCTCTGTGATCTCCCCTCCCAAATCCGTAACCCCAGTCTCATCATGAGAAAAACATCAGACAAACCCCAACTGAGGGACATTCTACAAAATACCCAGCACAGTGCTCCTCAGGGCTGTCAAGGTCGTCAAAACCAAGCAAAATGTGAGCAACTATCACAGCAAAAAGGAGCCAAAGAAGACAAGACAACCAATGCATGATCTCAGATGGGGTCCTAGACCAGAGAAAGGACATCCATGGAAAAACTAGTGAAATATGAATAAAACGCAGAGTTAATAGTAACATACCAGTCAGTGCTTCCTTCTTAGTTGTGACAAATGCACAATGACCATGTAAGATAATAACAATAGAGGAGATGGGATGAGGGCATACAAGAACTTTCTCTACTGTCTTTGCAATGTTTCTGTAAATCTAAAAATAATTACATTAGTTTTGAGACAGAGTCTCGCTCTGTCGCCCAGGCTGGAGTGCAGTGGCACGATCTGCGCTCACTGCAAGCTCCGCCTCCCGGGTTCGCACCATTCTCCTGCCTCAGCCTCTGGAGTAGCTGGGACTACAGGCACTCACCACCACACCTGGCTCTAAAATAAAAAAATTTATTTTTATTCTAAAATAAAAAAAAAATTCTAAAATAAAAAATTTTATTTAAAAAACATGGAAAAGTAAAAATAAAAAGATGCACTGCAAGGATAGATAAGAAACTTACAGAAGTGCTTACATACAGGGGAGTGGGAATGGGTGCCCAGGGTCAGGGCTGGGAGCGAGACTTCTCAGTGCACGCTGTTAAAATGTCATTTTGAGTTATGAAACATATGACTGTATTACCTGCTTAAAGAAAAATACACCCTGGCTCTGTAGCCTGCTTGGACATGTTGAACGAGAGCAACAATGACAAAGAGGAGGCTTATTAGGCAAAATGTTAATTTTTAAAAATATAGCTAGCATACTAAATGAGGGCCAGACATGTGGGTGTAAGGTTGCCAGTTGCAAATGCAGTCCCCCACAAGGAACTGTTTATGGCTGCCTGTCTGGACCGCTGGATCGTGAGGGTGAAGTTTTGAGAAAGCCATTTGGCTCTGAGGGGCCTCCTGAGGGTTAGCTCTTTTGCAAGTCTCTGGCCATGACAGTTCCATGGCAAGCACAGCCTCTCATTCTCTCTGTTACATAGATACAGCATCATACAGGAAGGGTACCATTGTATATTACAGATCTGAGTCCTAATAAATAAATGCAGAGGCAGATATGATGCTGTATAATGGAGTGTGGGAAAAGAAAATAAAGATCAGGCAACAGAGTCTTCCCAGGGAGGAGGGAGGGGTTAGAGAGAAGTTGACTTTGGGCCAAATGGTAGGAGCCAAAGATGAGGTTGTGGGCTGCAGGCAGTGGAAATTGTGCTGGGCTCATCTCAGCTATGGTCTCAAAGGAAAGACACTTTAGTCTACCTAGAAGTTAAAGAAATTGATTATAGGGAAACACGGTCACTTCATTTTAAACCCAAACTGAAAGTCAAACCTTTAGGTCCCACCCGCACTTCTTGTCCCTTTGATGTCAGGAGTCGATGGTGAAAGATGTCTGGAGTCTGAAAGTGGAAATGATCTTTTCTTTCTGTGTGAAGTCTCTCCCGGTGTTGTGGGATTCCTTCTCCTTCTACCTGGATCATTTCCTGGGTTGAAGCCATTTAAATGGGTAAGACCGAATGTCCTCCAAGTCTCTTCCACTTCTAAAAGCCTATGAAATATCTTTGCTTATGGAGAATTGGATTTCATCATTTAAATCCCCTGCAAGGATCTGAAAAGACTAAGAGATGGGCTACTTGGTGCAAAAATTAAGAGTGAGAGTCAATAGCTCCTTTTTAAAAGTCAAAGGAAGGCGGGGAAGAAAAGGCATCCTGACAGGCTGAAAATATCTCCCAGGTTTTCCAAGTCTCTTAAATGTTATGGGTGTGAAACTGGCCACTGGGAATAAAATGTGGAAACAGAAATAGATCAATTAGACGAATCTTTGAGGTTCAAATTTCATGAGCTCATGAGAGCTCTTTGGTCTCCCGAGAAGACAGAATATATGCAAGAAACTGAAAGCTTTTTGTCCATGCAGAGTTTATTTTCTTAAACACTGCTTATCCATTGTAGAACTAACAGTCTTTGTTGAAAGACTACCTCATGATACATTTCAGGTAGAAGTCGAATATTTTATGCAATCATATCTCCCCATGAGGAAGCCCATTCAAAGCTCAAATGATTCACACACAAAAAAGTTCATGGAGTTCTTCATGTCTGAACACACAATTCTCAGGAGACACATTAGCTTGTTTGACAAGTCAGAAAGTATAGTGTTTTTGTGCAAATATTTTAATACAGGAAATATGAGTCTAGTCTGTATCTTTCTAAGTCCATGCATGTGAGGGAGTTTTGAAGTAAAATGCCATTTATTGTCTTAAAAACATAAAGAGATGCAAATTAGGATACTGCCAGTGAAAATGCTTCTCTAATCTGCACAACACCAAATAAATAACAAAAACACACACTAGCAAGTAAGGATAACAGAAGTAAAGTAAGACACTGAGGAACCAGGAATCATTTTGAAAGATTTCCTTATGAAAATCATTTTTAACGATCCTGGATGCACTAGTTTCATGATTAAAACACAGTAACACACATCAAATTGTGCAGCAAAGAGCAGTGCGTCTGGGAGGCTCAGAACCAGTCTGACAACTTTTCTGCTATTAGAAAGGGACAAATATCACTTTACAGACTCTGTTTTTCAGAAGGCAGGTGTCAGCACTCTTTGGAGACAAGGCAAGAGCAGGCAGTGTGTGGGAGGGGGCACTGTGGGCTGCCTTCTACCTCCCCCCATCTCAGACCCCAGAGAACCCTTAGGTGATGAGGGTCACACAGGATGGCACTCTCTGTGGACTATTTGGATTATAAATATTCTCCCAGGCTGCCTTTTAGCAAAAAGTTACTTAGGGAAGTATGCACCTGAAACCTTTCCTTCTCCCATTGGGCAAATGTTTTAGAAAATGATCTGACAGGCCAGGCGCGGTGGCTCGCGCCTATAATTCCAGCACTTTGGGAGGCCAAGGTGGGTGGATCACCAGAGGTCAGGAGTTCGAGACTACCCTGGCCAACATAGTGAAATCCTGTCTCTGCTAAATGTACAAAAAATTAGCTGGGTGTGTTGGCAGGCACCTGTAATCCCAGCTACAAGAGAAACTGAGGCAGGAGAATCGCTTGAACCTGGGAGGCGGAGGTTGCAGTGAGTGGAGATCATGCCATTGTACTCCAGCCTGGGCAACAAGAGCAAAACTCCATCTCAAAAAAAAAAAAAAAAAAAGAGAAAGAAAAGAAAGAAAAGAAAATGATCTGCCAAAGCTGCAGCAGGAAGGAAGAGGAAGGGAAGATGCTCCAGAGGCCGAGGAGACGGGGGCAAGGCAGGGGAGGCCCTGACTTGGGTAGAGGATGCCACCCTTCCAAAGAATCTTAGAAGCTGCTATGAAGGCCACTATGCATGGGCTAGGGAGGTTCTCTAAGTGGGGAGCCAGGTCCTATCCCCGGGGAGCAGAGCGCCAGCTACAGAATCTGTGCAGGAAGAATGTGGGCAGCAGCAGTTCTCGGACAGGCATCACTTTAATATGCCCCCATTGCTGTCATGACAAAGAGAAGCAAAGGAGAGAAAAGAATGGGGAGGAGCCACATGGAGGGAAGGAGACATGTCAGTATTTTCCCAAGCAGAAGATGAGAGCAAACCAAGAAAGAAAATGGGAGATGAAGATGAGAGAGAAGAAAAAGCAGGGCTAATAGATATATCCACCATCCAAACACAATTGCAGTGATTCTGTGTACACTTGTAACCCATACTGTTAATTTAATGGGAAATCTCTAGAGAAGCAAGGATCCAAAGACAAGTTCTATGAAGCAAATGTCTCTGGCTCATCAGGGATCTGGCAGCTGGGTTCTTCTCATTCTCGGTAACCCGTGGGCTCTCCAGCTCCCTCTGAACCGATTGCTGCCGGCGGGCTCCCCACCTTCTCAACGCCTTTGTTCCATTTTCTTTCATTTCTTTTAAACTAATCTGAAACCCTCACCTTTGTCCTAAATTTTCAGCTCCAGATTCATTTTTTTAAAAAAATGAACTGCCACCACAGCATGTAATTTTTATAAATGTCTGCCCAACACTAACGGCACCATGTAATAAGATTCAAATCCCAACAGTGACATTATTCTGCCAACCCCTCCCCTTCCCCGAGACTTACCAGAACGTGGGCTGTCTGCCAGGGAAATACAATAAAATGTGAGAACAGGAATAAATAAAAATTAAACTTTAAATTCTGTATCTTTGCCTGTTTCATTTTCTTCTTTTTTCTTTTAATCCTTTCCTTTCCCCCTTTTCTCTTATCATCATGTTAATTTTTAGCTAGCTCTGCTTTTGCCTCCCTTTGTTGATGATATGAGTATATCTACTCTTTCCTTATGACTTTCTGAGTGAGCAGACTAGACTGCCTTATGCACCGTGCTAACAATTTTCCTCTCGTCGTTTCTTACTATATCCTCCTGTGCGGAGTTGGTGCTTCCTAGCTAAGCTCTTCATTGTCCTTTATGTTCAGTGCCGTGATTCTTGTCTTGGTCTTCTTCTGGTTGGCTCTTGCAAATCTTATCTGGTTTTTCATTGTCCCAGTGTATCCTTCTGGTCACTGTTTGTAAGGCCTCACCTCATTTCCTGTTGTGTTTCTTGAGAAATCTCTTTAATCCTAAATGCCCTGTTTTTCCTAACTAGCATGAGGGATGATTTGGGGCTTCCTTTCCTTTGTCCAATCTAATAAGCTTCTATTGTTGTTTTTCCTCCCATTTTGTCCAATAGCTATAGCTCTGGCCTACATGATCAAAAAAGTTGCCCTCTTGGGTGTACATCTGCTAGGAAGACTCTGCTCCCTGATAGAGAAGGTGTCCTTGGATGAAGGCGATCAGGAGCCTTCACCTCTCACAACCATTTCAGGGGTGTGGCACATTTGGTAGGAATTGGAATTTGTTGTAGGAGCCCTTTGGTTTGGGAGAAAGCAGGGATGGTGAGGCCCTGGGACTATCTGCCTTCCCAGGGCTTCTCCAGTACTGTGGTAGCGTCTCCCATAAACCACTGAGCTTGAAGATATTGAGACCCTGCACCAATGCATTCCTTAGTCCTTTAGTGAAAAGAATATACCAGAGGCCTCCCAAGGAACGTAGTTAGGTGACAGGTTCTCTAGTCTTACATGTAAATTCATTTGAACATTGCAACCTCCTTGAGCCTTCTGACCCTTTCTCAATATTATACCAAAGCAGCTCTGCCGTCTCCACCTCATTTCTCATGAGTCATTTTCCATGCAGGCCTTAAACAATAATGATGAAATAAGATTTATAAAGAAGCTTTGTTATAAAGCTGAAAAACTTGACACAATGCTCTTAATGATTACAGTTAGGGAAAACTATAACAACTCAAATGTTGTATGTTTTTTTACGTTTCTATTTTTTATTTAATGATGAGTAATACAACTAGTAGTTAACAAAACTCTAAGATACAAAGGAACTGATCTATATAATGATAACATTTTAAGCATTCAGCCTCTGGCTTATGGGGTGGTACACATTGACAGCTGTCACCCTGCTGACTCATGAAGCTAACCAACTCCTCACCTGGTCAAAGTGACAGAAGACTGGTATTAAAGAGAAATCATGAACCAATAGAAACAGAAATGACCCAAGGCTTACAGATGGAGCCTTACAGGAGCTGACCCCCCTTGCCTCAGTGGGAAGGAGGTAACACAAAGAACAGACTGGCTTTTTCACTTCTGAAGTATCAATTACAACATGGTTGCCATTCCATATTTGGAACATTTATACTAAAAGATTACTTGTTATTTATATGAAACTCAAATTTAACTGGGCATCATATTTTATCTGGTAACTCTAATAATACACACCTACCACGTGATATACTTCACTCCTCCAGAGGTCCAAGGACAGCTATCTGCTAATGAGACCCTAGAACACACCTATAGAGATCCAAATTCATTCTCAGCTTCAGAGTCAAAGGAGGTTGATGAAGTCCAATGTCGGGTCATTTCCAGCCACAGCTTGGACTGTTTACTTCAGGGACACTGATTAAGTCATATATTACAAGGAAGCCTCCCATTGCCCCTAATTCAAAACAGCTGGGCCAGTTTCTCCTGCCAGCCAAGCCTTGCGGTGGAAGCCTCAGGAGGGGACTGTGTTTGGAAGGAGGGCAGTCGGGGGACAGGTTTAATATTGAGCAAGGACATCTCTTGATGCTCCTGTGGAAAGCTCTTTACAGAGCATCGGGTTACAAAGCCTCAGTTAGGTGGGGGGTGAAGAGGGACAGAGCGTCGGGGGAGCACTGGAGAAATCACCGAAACATTTGAGGATCAAAGAATTCAGCCTGTCAAATGCCGTGATATTTTTTCAATGAGGAAACAAGCTCACATTTTTCCCCTGAGGGCTTAGAGACAAAAGCCAAGGTTCAACTAAAATTTTTAAAGACTTTTTTTTAAGCTGCCAAACTGTCTGTATATGCTTTGCTTCCACTTAAGCTCTTTTTCCCTTGAAATATGGGGGGGCAGGAGAACATTTTATTTTGGTGAATCTGGCCAGTGTGGAATGTACAAAAGCATGCATTTGTGCCCATAAATCTGGTTCATTTACTTAGCAAAGCTTATTCATTTCCTTACCAAAGCTTCTTATCCCAACAATGAAGGAGGATGTTTTACTAAACCTATAAGGTGAGAAAGGGTGTAGCTCAGTCATGCTTCCTGTTTCTTGTTTGCTTTCTTCCCAGAAGCTTACCTGCACCACACAGTGTTGAAGAGGGCATGGGGTTGAAAGGTGACGAGAGAGAGGCAGAGAGAGGGAGAGAGGAAGAAAGGCCGACAGCATGGGAAGAAGATTGTGATGAGTAGGGCAGATGTATTTTCCCTCCCTTTAAGAAACATTTCAAGTTTTGCTTTTTTTGGAGAGAACCCAGCTTGTTTTAACTTCATTTTCCAGTAGATAATGCTTCTATGAATTTGGTTGAACTAGAGAATATAAATGAAAGAGAAGTCAAGGTAAGCATGCTGGGGAATGAAATGCACCAGGTCCAAGTAGTTCCACATTCATGTCTATTGGCCATGAACATAACATCAGCTCTGCCAGAGAAATAAACAGAAGATAAAATCAAAACTCAATCTTCATATGGTTCCAAGACAGGCCCTGTATTTGCCTTTGCATGAGATTTAGAATATCTGTTCTAGCCTGATAGAAGTTTAAAAGAACAGGAGTTCTTTTAAAAAGTAGAAGGGGGGTTTTCAAAGAGCAGAAGTTGCTTGTCAAAGATCCTGGCTGACATCTGAGCCAGCCCTGTGGATGCTGAGTGCACATCTGTGTATCACAGGACAATGTTTTCATTCTTTCAAATGCCAGAGTAACCTTCCTCCCTGGCCTGGCCCCAACTGCTTCTGGTACACATCAGGAAGGTTCTGGTGGCATTCCCATTAGCTAGTGAGGAGGGAGAAGTTGGTGATGTTCCTGTTGAGATTGAGGTGATCATATGGAGAGGTTGGGAAGATGTGGACACAGGAAGTAGAGGAGGCTGGACTAAGGAGACCCAGAGCTGCTCCTCTAAGTGCAAATGGAGACTCAGAAGAGGAACTCAGCACTAATCTGCCCTCTACACTATGAGTTCCTTTTTTTGTTTCTCTTTTACTTTTTATTTTATTTATTTAGTTTTTGAGACAGGGTCTTGCTCCGTCACCTAGGCTGGAGTGTAGTGGCATGAACATGACTCACTGCAGCCTCAACTTCCTGGGCCCCGAGTGATCCTCCTGCCTCAGCCTCCCCTGTAGCTGGGACTACAGACATGTGCCACCAAACCAAGCTAATTTTTAAAATCTTTTGTAGAGATGGGAGAGACTCACCGTCTTGTCCAGGCTGGTCTCGAACTCCTGGGTGAAGTGATCTTCATGCCTTGATCTCCCAAAGCATTGGGATTACAGACGTGAGCCACCACCAGTCTCTCTCTCTCTCTCTCTTAAAAATGGAAACAGCTCACTTTTAGTAAAGGGTGCAAATCTAAAGTGTAGAGCTTGATGAATTTTTACAGATGTATATGCCAATCTAGCTACCTCCAGATTAAGGTATAGATCAAGGGTTCCAGAAAGAGTTCCAGAAAGACACAGCCCTGACCATGATATTCCGCAGTATGCAACAGTTTTATTTTATTTTATTTATTTATTTATTTTTTGAGACAGAGTTTCGCTCTGTCGCCCAGGCTGGAGTGCAGTGGCACAATCTCGGCTCACTGCAAGCTCCGCTTTGCCTCCCGGGTTCACGCCATTCTCCTGCCTCAGCTTCCCAAGTAGCTGGGACTACAGGCGCACGCCACCACACCCGGCTAATTTTTTTTGTAATTTTAGTAGAGACGGGGTTTCACCATGTTAGCCAGGATGGCAGTTTTATATTTTTAAATGCCAGAATAACTTTGTTCCCTAACCTGGCTCCAAGTTTTTCTCATAAAGAAACAGCCATATTAGATTAACTATACTTTTTAAAAATTACCTTACTTTTATACACCAAGCTACACAATGTAACTGAAAGCTCTTTCTCTTATGTTCAAGCCGACTCAAAACCATCCATATGGCAACATCTCAAGAACCAGCCCTTCGGCAGCCCAGCTTCTCTTAAGCCTAGAAAGTTGCAAAGGGGTTGCCAGGGGAATGAAGTAAGTGTGAAGTGTAAGCTTGGAAAAGTAGAGGTGAAATTTGCTGTGCTCCCCATCCTTCAGAAGTTCTGCAAACATCTCCATCTTTCTGTCCACCACTGCTTCTCATTTCTTTGCAGCCTTTGAATTTTCTGGTTTTTAAATTTTTTGTTTGTTTGTTTGTTTTTTGAGACAGAGTCTTGCTCATCACCCAGGCTGGAGTGCAGTGGCCCAATCTCAGTTCACTGCAACCCCCCAACCCTGCCCTGGTTCAAGCAATTCTTGTGCCTCAGCCTCCCGAGTAGCTGGGATTACAGGCATGCACCACCACACCCAGCTAATTTTGTATTTTCAGTAGAGACAGAATTTTACCATGTTGGCCAGGCTGGTCTTGAACTCTCAACCTTAGGTGATCTGCCCTCCTTGGCCTCCCAAAGTGCTGGGATTATAGGCATGAACCACCGTGCCTGGCCCCAATTTAAAAATTTTTTTTATCCCCAGGCCTTTTATCAGCCCGACAGCAAAAGGTGTCTAGGATCTGAATAACAAAATAAATGTAGACAGAAATGCCCCAGAAATGCTGCAAACCCCAAGCAACACATTTTATTAGCCAGCAGATTGTGTAAAATTTGCAAACAATTTTTATGCTGCAACCTTGGGCAGAGTAGACTGTGGAATCCCAGAAGCCCTTGTGGTTCTCCTGGATGCGTCTTAAAACCCAGACCAGTTCTAAGCAGCAGTCTCAATTCTGCGACTGGCACAAGGGTATTCTATATTACACAAAATTGAATACAGGTTGAAGAATGGGACCCATTCTTTGGCAGATATTTAGAAAGCTTTGGCACATATTTCTTAATATCTGCCAACGCTTTATTGCAACATACAAAGTGGAACATAGCTAAAGCAGGGTCGTGCTCTTCTATCAAAAAATGGCAAGTCCTGAAAGGGAGGCAGACCTCAGGACAGAGGCTTCAAAAAGTCACACAATTAAATAACAAGCACTTATCAAATACCTATTGTTCATAAGTATTTTATTTAACAAATAAATATAAATATTTATTGAGCATCTGTATTAGGGTTTTCTAAGGAAACAGACCAATTGGATATTTTTATATGTGGAGAGGGTGAGAGAGAGATTTATTTTAAGAAATTGAGTCATAACTGTGGGTGGCAAATTTGAAGGTTACAAGGCTGGCTGGCAGACCAGAAATTTAGGTAAGAGTTGACGTTGCAGTCTTGAGTCTGAAATCCACAGGGCAGGCTAGCATTCTGGAAACTTAGGCAGGGTTTCTCTGATGCAATCTTAAGGCAGGATTCCTTCTTTGGGAAGCCTCAGTCTTTGCTCTAAGGCCTTTGGTCAGCTGGATGTGACCCAGACCCACCTACATGAAGAGTACTCTCCTTTACTTAAAGTCTACTGGTTGTAAATGTTCAGCACATCTAAAAAAGAGACCTTCACAACAACATCTAGACTGTTGTTGGAGCAAAGAACTTGGCACCACAGCCAAGCAAAACTGACAGATGCAATGAACCACCACAGCATCTAATTGTTTAATCACTGTGCTAGGGTCTATGGATAATGCCCAGGGAAAATAAGAAACAAGGGTTAATAAGATTAATGCAATCAATCTTTAATTGGCACAGAGATTAATAGTCCCTCCTCAGAAAGCTTTTCACCTAGTAATGTGGAGAAGATATAAATGCCTTCCTTTCTCTTTCCAGAAATGTGCTCAACTAGATCATCTGAAAACCCCTTCTGATAAAGTATAAAATATATGATTTAAACAATGATTTTAAAATGATGTGCTGGACAAAAAGAAATTAATGAATCTGCACAGGCCAAAAATGCATTGAAAGCAGGAATTCTAGGAAGCGATCTATCAAACCCTAGAGACCTTGGGTATTGCAATGACTTATCAGGACATGAGATAGAAGAGAAAGCTCACTACCAGGTGATAAAGAGGGGTCAGATGGGGAAGGGTGAGGTGGGGAGGAGGCTGGATAAAACTACCCCCCAGGAAGAGGGTCCTCACCAGGTACCTGACTATACTGGCACCAAGATCTTGGATTCCGGTCTCCAGAACTGTGAGAAATAAATGTCTCTTGTTTAAGTCACCTAGTCTATGGTGTTTTATCATAGCACCCCGAGCTGATAGACAACCACCAAGAGTAACTATCATGAAGCAATGGGTAGGGGCAAGCTTTATTTTAGGATATTGTAAGGGGTCTTCATACAGCTTCAAATTATAGAATGACAGACATAGACTGGACCATGATAATCATATGATCCAGCAATTTCGAAACTCTTAACCCTGACCTTGGGCATGGGCCCTTTACTTCTTCTACTGTCCTGCTCCCTCCCCATCTAACTCTTTACATTGTTTGGAGAAGTTATTCACTTAACACACATTTCTTAAGGCCCTGCCAGGTACAAGGCATTGAGATGGCTGATGAGAAATACGGTGGTTAAACAGACATTCTTAAGCTTTCAGCACAAAGGCTACTTCCTCAGTACACCCACCCACAGTGTGACTCACGTGGGCTGCTTTGAGCTCCCACAGCACCTACACCAACCATCATATTCTATGCTGTCTCATGTGTGCGTGAACAATTCCAAGAATTCCCGATTATGTGGATTCTATGCTGACTTGTTTAATGTGTGCCTCTAAGTTGTCTCTAAACTATACGTTCCCAGAGAGCAGGGTCTGGGTCTGGCTTGTTTCCTGTAATATCCCCAGATCATAGCATAATAGCTGGCTCATAGTAGGTGCTTAATAAACCATTGTTAAATGAATATCTTTCTCCAGTTTTTCAATTCCAACAATGATGGTTACGTGGTCAGCCCATTTTGCTCCAGGTTCATTTGCCGTAGACCCAGGTGCAGGGAGAAGCAGCAGAGCAGCTGCTGGGCCCCTTCTTAAATCACTACTGTAGACAGTTGGGGTTCAGGAATAACCCAGAATGCCTTTGGCCAGAAGATATTTTTGCCCACTAGTTTTCATAACCCTGTTTGTTTGAGAGGAAATTTGATCCAGGTGTTCCAGATTCATTTACATTAAACTCATCACCACGTGACACCGTAACAGCTTTTGATGGCCATGAAGTCCTTTTTCACAAACTAGGCAGTTGCCTTTTGCCAGTTATAAACGAATACAGAACCCCAGTTCTTTGCATTTGGGTCCAAATTTAGACTCAGCAAGGATTGGGAGAGTGTGAAGTTTGGCAGCTCTGCATTCTCCTCTCCCTGCTGAGGCATGGATGGGATTTTATAGACCTTGGAATGTAGATTTCCTAATGACTCAGACAAATGTCACAATGTGATTGGGTTAATCCACCAAAAGGACAAAAACCAAGACTCTCCCTTGACTTTGTGATTTCTGCTGACCATTTTAAAAAGAAGTCGGAGACAGAAGAGAGGGTAACGAGGGAGTTTCAGAAGGGGAGACAAACACATACATCCAAAATTCGTAACAACCTAATGATTCATTAACAGCACCAAGGAATTTAAATGTGCTAGTCCCTTGGCAGACAAAGAGACAAGGGCCCTCCTTGTCTCTTTGCTGTGTTTTTCTCTACCCACCCCTCTTTCCCTGACATAAGACTAGGCCTTGGCAGAGAAAGACAACCCCTCATTCCACTGAACTAGCTCAACCCTGAAAAACTAACTCAAAATGATCTGTAAGGATATTTTATGGCTCAGGAAATGTGTGCATGAGAGTGATTCTCTGAGACAACTGGAAAATGTTATCTCAGTGCAGTGAGTTGCTCCCTCCTCTGCTCACGGAGCACTCAATGCTGTCTTAGATCTTAGCATCTTGCAATTTACCTGTTTAAAAGGCTGTTCCCACCAACAGACTGGTAAGATCCAAGGACAGGAATTGCAACTTATTTACCCTTGTATACTCAGCACTTAGCACAGTCCCTGCCAAATAGTGGTTGCTCATAAAATGTCTGATAAATGAGTGAATGACTTACTACCTCTACATTAACCAGGGCTTCCAGAAGACTGGATCACCACATAGATACAGAAAGATAAATACTTAGATGGATATAAGGAGACAGACAGACATAAGACAGAATGAAGAGGAATCATAGAAAAGAAAAACCTCCTATTGAAAATCCTGTGAGTGGAACCAGAGAATTTTAGATAACTCAGGCAGGTATCAGCAATACGCAGATGTGAGCATGTCTACGTATTACTCTGATTATACTTTCTGTTCCATTTTCTGTGGGTTTTTTAGGGTGACAAATCTCTGAAAATTGATACTTCTCAGCCTTCCAATGATACCGTAGTTACAACCTCTCTGCAACAGGAAAGTCCATCCCTTTGACAATATTGAAAAGCGCTCTGCAATTCCTTCAGTGATCTAGAACAGTTATGCCCTTGCTTGATCCAAAGTTAATGACATCTGTTTATAAAGGAGGAAAAGAGACCATAATGTTTTATATTGTGTTTTTCCATGTGCAATTGGATTTTCTAAGCCAGCCTGAAAGCCACAGGCTTGCTAGACCACAGCAGTGCCCTAAAGCAGAAGTGGTGAGCCTCTGTCTGAAATGAAGGAAAGGATGACTTCATCCTCAGCAGTTAAGGACGGAGGGATTATGAGATTTGAAGTGGGATTTGGAAAAAATCTCTGGTGCTGTGGATATGGGGGCTGCTGGCGGCCTCTTCACCTGGGCTGAATCGCCTCGCTCTCTCCTCTCCAATTATAATAACTGCCCTCTTGGCTAGGACTGTGGCAGGTTATTTTCTATCATTTTTTCCACTCCCAGTTTCTAGGGATTTTACTGTGGATCTTAATTTCCCACTTTTGTTCAAATCTTCTTGACACGATTTCAGATCATGAGCAATCTGAAGTGTGGAAGGATATTAAATGCATGGTGCACTTGGCAGTTTAGGAGCCACAGTGGAGAAGCAATTAAGGGGGTGAGGAGTGGGCTGCAGTCATTAGAGATCACTTCTGCTCTCTGATGGCTGCACAGCTGTGTTTGGCTTGCCTGCTCATGTGTGACTGCAAACCAACAAGACTAATATTTAGGTTATTTCATCCAAATGGAACAGATTTACGGAGTACCTACTATATGCAAAGCATCCTACTAGATGTTGTGTAGAATTGTAACAATTAACAGAACTTTCTTGGCACTTTCAATCCAGTAAAAGCTATGCAAGAACATGTGGTGGGTTTGTACTGTGTTAATTTAGCCAGGCCGGAACTGTCTTTCTAAGCATTTCTTTCTCTGCTTGTTTCTGGGATAGGGATGGTCATGAGAGAAGTTTGTAGAAGTGATGAAGTGTCCACGTTGAGGCTCTGAAAGTTGGTGTAGGTGCCACGCACTGCGGCACTGTGCACACTGTCACTGCTCTTCTAGCTTACCTCACACAGGGGCATATCACTGCAACCCAGAGTTCCTGGAGCTCTTCCTTCAGCTTCTCCAAGTCCTGGGCCATGTATCAGGGCCACTCCCTGGCAACGGTCACCAGCTGCTTCTGCAGGGCAATTCAGCATCAAGGTTGGAAGTATTGAGAGACAAAGACAGGTTCCAGTTTGTCCTCATGGGCTCCAGTTGTCCAGGTGGGCTCCAGTTTGCCTTTTTCCACGTTCAACTTTCATTCCCAACTGCTGCCCCAACACAAGATGCAGAGACAGAGGCGTGGCATTTACTTGGACTTTTGTGTTAACGCTAGATTCCTCCTCTCACTCCCACAATTGCATGTGGCCTAATCCCTATGTGCAATGGTTCCTTCCATATCATTCATAGTACCTCTGCTTCTCTAACTCAACCCAGGCGATATGGAATGCACACACACACACACACACACACACACAGAGAGAAAGGACTCTTGGCCTATTAAATGTGATCACTTGGGACTCCTATACATTTATTCCAGTGATGTTCACTGACTCATTATGGGACTTGGAAAGTCACTTTATCCCCCTTGACCTCATCTGTAAAATGAGGGCTGGGTCTAAATGTTTTTCATTTTGTCTGGTTATTAAATCTTGAAGGTTATCATGATAAGTACAGAATCCCAAAGTCACAGTTCAGAGCCACTGAATCAAAATCTTCAGGGGAGTGATCAGCAAATCTTTATTTTACACCAGGGCCCCAGGTAATTTGTATCATCAGGCAAAGTTGGAGCAAGGCTAATAGGTATGGGTGGGTAGTTGGTGGCCAAGAGGGAAAATGGAAGCTGGAATGCAACATGTGCTTTACTCACCAAGCTGTACGTCCTGGTGACCAAGAGGCATTTAATTTAATTTATTTTTTTTTTCCGAGACAGAGCCTAGCTCTGTCACCCATGTTGGAGTGCAGTGGCACGATCTCGGCTCACTGCAACCTCCACCTCCTGGGTTCAAGCAGTTCTCCTGCCTCAGCCTCCTGAATTGCTGGGATTACAGGCGCCTGCCACTATGCCACTGTGCCCAGTTAATTTTTTTTTTCTTAAGTAAAGACAAGGTTTCACTGTGTTGGCCAAGCTGTCTTTGAACTCCTGGCCTCGTGATCCACCCACCTTGGCCTCCCAAATTGCTGGGATTATAAGCGTGAGCCACCACGCCTGTCCCCAAGAGACATTTTAAACATTTGTAGTGAACTAACTCAGAAAATCAAATACTGCATGTTCTGATTTATAAGTGGGTGCAGAACAATGGACATAAAGATGGAAATAATAGACACTTGGGAGTCCAAAAGGAGGGAGGGAAGGAGGGGGATGAGGGCTCAAAATTACCTGTTAGGTACAATGTTCAACATTTGGGTGATGGGTATAGTAGAAGCCCAACCCCCACCATTGCTCAATATACCCATGTAACAAATCCCCTGCATCTAAAAGCAAAAAGGAAAAGTTTGCACAAAGGCTTATGGCACCCTGAGTTTGGAAATTGCTCGGTCATATGACCACCATGGTACAGTCTATGTCTGACATTCCATAATTTGAAGCTGTATGAGGATCCTTTACAGTGTCCTAAAATGAGGCTTGCCCCTACTCATTGCTTCGTGATAGTTACTCTTGGTGGTTGTCTCAGTCAGCTCGGGATGCCATGATAAAATACCGTAGACTAGGTGACTTAAAGAAGAGGCATTTATTTCTCACTGTTCTGGAGGCTGGAATCCAAGATCTTAGTGTCAGTATAGTCGAGATCCTGGTGAGGGCCTTCTTCCCGGGTAGATGAGTAGCTTTTTTAAAATTTATTTTTATTTTTTAAATAAGGGCACTGTCTTAGTCTGTTTTGTATTGCTGTAACAGAATACCACAGGCTGGGTAATTTATAAAGAAAAGAAATTCATTTCTTATAGTTTTTGAGGCTGAGAAGTCCAAGAGCATGGCACCAGCATCTGGTGAGGGCCTTTGGGCTACATCATCCCATGGTGGAAGATGGAAGGGCAAGAGAGCATGAGAGAGCAAGAGGAGGGTTTTATAACAAACCTACTCTCTCAATAGCAAAGCCATTCCCTTGATAATGACATTAATCCATGCATGAGGGCAGAGCACGCATGATTTAATCAACTCTTAAAGATCTCACCTCTCAATGCTGCTGTATTGGGAATTAAGTTTCCAACATACGACTTTAGGGGACACATTCAAACCATAGCAGGTACTAATCCCCTCTAATGACCTAATTATCTCCCAAAGGCCACAACTACAAATATCATCATATTGGGGTTAGGTCTTCAACAAATGAATTTTGTAGGGACACAATTCAGATTATATCAATGGTAATTGAACTTTGGGTATTGTTAATGAACAAAAGGCTGTTATAAAGTCAATAGTGCTTTAAGATTATTGTTTGTTTTATCAATAATTGTTGTTAAAAATATGGCTACGTATGTATGTGAAATCTTGTTTAAGCTATAGAAAATGCCTGGTTCTCATAAAGACGTGCTCTTCAGGACTCTATGACTATGGGAATCATTGAGAATGTTAAGACTTTCACCTTTAAAATTATATTCAGAACTAGTCAAGGAATTCAATCTCATAACTTGGGGGTTGTGTCTCATCTTTGATAGAAAATGGTAATATCCAGCTTGGATTCTCACCTCATTTACTCAAACATGTTGCTGAATAATTTTTAGTTGCTTACAAAAAGTTAAGCATACTTTCCAAATTAAACAATTATTACAAAGTCATTGAGAACTGCCTGAATGCGAAGACAGTCTTATAATGTTTTTTGTACCTTATAGTACTTTCTCCAGTGCCACAAATCTGGAAAATGTCAATAAATATTTACTGAATAAAAAAATAAATACATGCCACTACTGAATCATACACTTAAAAATGGTTTTAAAATTAAAATTTAAGTGAAAGGGACCATCACAGTATTTAAAGGCAATTCTTTTAAAAAAGAGAATACAGTAAATACTTTGTGATTGAATACTGATTAAATCAAACATCTCATCTATCCAGGTAACATTTCAAAGAAGGGACATTTCAAAAAAAAATCGGTTGTCGCTTCATAATCACATTTGATTTGCACTTGGTTTCCGTGCTTCTAATGTAAACCCCATTTTACATTCAAACAGCCAGACATTTGGTATTTGCTTGTTCTTTACCTGACTAATGTCCTTGCCATATTGAGGACAACACATAAATCAAAGGCTGGAGCTGTCCTCGCTGCCAGGCCAGGCAGAGTTCCATGGGAAGAAACATGAGAGGCACATCTTTAGTCCGTCACCAGTGAGTTTGAATTCTGGCTCTGCCACTAAACAAGCTATGTGACCTGGAGCAAATAGCTTCATCTCACCTTCCTTACCTGTATTGATAATGCCTACTTTTTCAAGTGTAGAGAGGATTAAGTTAGATCATGTTGATGCGTGAATAAAGCAATATTATAAAGAAAACTTAGCATAGCCCTTAGCAGACACTAGGTACCCAATAAATAGTAGCTCTTAATGGATCCGTGATTATTATGTTAAAAGAGAGGTTTACGTTCATCACTTGTAAATTGAAAACATCTATCTGCTGTAAGAATTCAAGAGTTAGGCAAAATAAGAAAGTGCAGCTAAGAACCTGGGCCTAGGGAATTGGGTGGTATGGGCAGAAAACATCAAAAGCATAAACCAAAGGGGACTTCATGACCAGGAGATCATGTGTAAGTGAATTGAGTCTTCCAAATAGATTGGGGTGTGCCAATCCAGACATGCACAAGGAAACAAGGAGAAACCAGAGCAGGGACAGGAAGTGGAAAGCAGCATACTCCATCTTGGACAGGGTCAGGCTTCCACATGGTGTGCAAACCCAGTCTGACCTCAGATGCCAGGGCAGTTCTCGCCCCTCCCTCCCACCCTGCCATATAAGCGTCCTTCCTATTGTGGGCAGGTAGTGCTACCCCAGGAAGATGTAGAATCTCATGGACCCTTAGGGGATGTCAGTACATCTTTTTTTTTTTTTTTTTTTTGAGATGGATTTTTGCTCTTGTTGCCCAGGCTGGAGTGCAATGGCATGATCTCGGCTCACTGCAACTTGCACCTCCCGGGTTCAAGCGATTCTCCTGCCTCAGCCTCCTGAGTAGCTGGTATTAAAGGCATGCACCACCATGCCTGGCTACTTTTGTATTTTTAGTAGAGATGGGGTTTCTTCATATTGGTCAGGCTGGTCTCAAACTCCCGACCTCAGGTGATCCACCTGCCTTGGCCTCCTAAAGTGCTAGGATTGCAGGCATGAGCCACTGCGCCCTGCCAACATCTTTTTTTTTTTTTTTTTTTAATCACAGGAGAAATAAAGCCTTTGCAAAAAGAGGCAGGTTACTCCCCATGTCCTTCCCTCCAGGTCACCTTCATCTTTCTCTGGACCCCAGGATGCTGGACCTGGATATTGCATATCCCAATCTCATTTGCCCTCTTGCTTCTAATTGGGTTTATTCTCTTGAAAGAGATTGTTGGATGGAAAGACATGGAAGTCTAGGTACTCCCCTATCTTTTCCCATGTTGCCTCCTATAGTGGGTTCATTAGTCTCCCCTAAAATTCATATCTACCTGGAAACTCAGAATGTGACCTTATTTGGAGATAGGGTCTTTGCGGAAGTAATTAGTTAAGATGAAGTCATAGTGAATTTGGGCGGGCCCTAAATCCAATGACTAGTTTCCTATAAGAAGAGGAGAGGGCACACAGAGAAAAAGGCAATGTCAAGATGGAGGCAGGGATTAGAGTGATGCAGCCAGAAGCCAAGGACTGCTGGGAGCTAGGAAGAGGCAAGGAAGCCTTCTTCCCTAGAGCCTTCAGAGGAACTGCAGTCCGGATGACACCTTGATTTCAGACTTCTGGCTTCTAGAACTGTGAGAAGATAAATTCAGTTGTTTTAAGCTAAGCTACCAAGTTTGTCATAATTTGTTACAGCAGCTATAGAAGTAAACTGAACTTGACCTTCCTATCTTAACTATAGAAATAAACCAATAAACTGAACTTGACCTTGCTATCTTAACTCCTCCCTGCTCCCTCCAATTACAGCCTCTTATGGGCAGCCTCCTTTTCATGGTGTCATTATTTGGTACCTTTTCCCCAAAAGTGGATGCTGAGAAAAGTGCTTGGCTGACGATGATTGATTGGAGAGGTGATGCCAGGAAGCACATGTGAGGAAAAGGAGAAATGAGACAGAGAAGGAAGAAAACCCAAAAGAGGGAGCTTTGATGAGCACTTGCCACTGTGGGCATCAGAGGCTCAGTCCTACTGGGCTCTGAAGAATAGTGCAGAATTCCTCTCAGAATCTCCCAACCAAGGAATGTTGTGTATTCACCACTGACTACCATTCCTAGTTAGTTTGTTGCCTCTGGGGGTGTTTTACCTGCATTTTAGCTCTGTCCTGTGCAAGGGCTGAACCAGTTCCCTGGAACTGGGGAAAGCCCTCAGGTAAGGTAGCAGAGAGGAGAGGCACCTGGGAAAGGTGAGGAGGTGGGAAGCTGTCAGCATGGCAGGAAGTGCTCACCTCACGCGGGTCAACCCAAATATGGGCTAAGGGAATTCATGCTAAAGCAACAATCACATCTGCTACACAAGGCGCAGCTCCCACTGGGCTTCCTTGCCTCTCCCCTGGAAGCCCAGGAGTGGTAATGGGACTTCCAAGGTTGCTAGTCCCTGGTTGCTCAGCATCCCCTGTGGCTTGCCTACCCTGCCCATGCCTCAGTAACTCATCATTTTGTGGAAATGTCCTCAGAATCTCAACGACTTCTGTTTCCTGTCAGAATCCTGACTGAGAGTGGCGCAGGGCCAGGCCTCTCTTGAAGGTCTTCGGTCCTCTATGAGGAAACCCATGGGCTCTTTAAACACAAAGAAGCCCGTCTGTCACTGTTGGCCATGGAAGTAATTATTCCAGGTGCAGGAGGACCTCCAGGCTCACTGACTGAGCTGCCTTCCTCTTGAAGATCACGTGCTTAGACTTCACTGTTGCTCCAACATTGGTAACGCTGGTCATGAGTGTTGCTTATCTTTTAAAGCACTGGTCCCAAGGAGAACCTAGGACTTTTTAAATACCTATATTAAGCTTAAATTAGAATTAAAATGTCATCAAAATAATACAAAGCACATGGTAAGAAATAAAATAATATGGAAGAGCTTACTCAGTATAGAAGAGCTTACTCAGTAACAAATAATACAAAGCACATGGTAACAAATAAAATAGTATGGAAAAGCTTACTCAGTTTCATTCTCTAGAGATAATTCATTTAAAATTGTTTTTAGTTCTTTTGATGGTAACCTCCATAATTCTAGATAAGATGTCCTATACCTCTATTTATTTTCCTTCCTTCCTTTCTTCCTTCCTTCCTTCCTTCCTTCCTTCCTTCCTTCCTTCCTTCCTTCCTTCCTTCCTTCCTTCTTTCCTTCCTTCCTCTCTTTCTCTTTCTTTGTTTCTTTCTTTCTCTCTCTCTCTTTTTTCTTGAGACAGGGTCTCACTCTATTGCCCAGGCTAGAGTGCAGTGGCATGATCATGACTCACTGCAGCCTTGACCTCCCATGCTTAAGTGATCCTCCTATTTCAGCCTCCTGAGTAGCTGGGACCACAGACATGTGCCAGCATGCCTGACTAATATTTTTGTTTTTTATTTTTGTAGAGACGTGGTATCCCTATGATTCCCAGACTGGTCTCTAACTCCTGAGCTCGAGCAATCCTCCTGCCTTGGCCTCCCAAAGTTCTGGGATTACAGACGTGAGCCATTGTACCCGGCCTGTTGACCATTTTCTATCCCTTATACACTTCCTGCTCTTGTTCTTTCCCTTTTGTATTTTTATACTTTTATTTCTCCATTTATTAGTTATGTGACCTGGGAAAGTTATTTAAACTTTCTATCCCTCAATTTCCTCATACATAAAATGCAAAATAATGGAATTTACCTTATTAAAGTAACAAAGAGGATTAAGAGTTAGTAGAAGTAAGGCATTAGAACAGGTCTTGGCACATGGTTAGCTTGATAATACAAGTAAGTTATTAGTTTTAGTTATTATGTGGCGAGGTTTTTAGAGGTATGGAAAACAGAATCCCAACCTGCAGTATTTAGACAATTTATAAAGGGCTCAGGTTGCCAAGGGAGGAAACTTACGGAGTGAGATTAACTAATGTACTTAACATTAGTTAAATACATTATAGTTTAGTCATCTTTAGTTTGGGGCCCCCTGAAGCAGTTTCTTAAACTTTTCTATGCATCATAATTACTTGGGAATCTTATTAAAATGCAGATTCTGATTATTGCTAGCCTTTCTAGTAAGTTCCCAGCTAATGCTGAAAGTGTGTGGGTATTTGTGTGTGCATCACATGTGTGCACTAGATGCCAATATGAAATACATTATTATTATTATTTTGAGACAGGGTCTCTCTTTGTTACCCAGGCTGGAGTGCAGTGGTGTGAACATGGTTTACTGCAGCCTCAAACTCCTGGGATCAAGTGATTCTCCTGCCTCAGCCTCCCATATTACATATGTGAGCCACCGTACTCAACCTGAAATATATTCTTACCATCGGTCACGGTAAAAAAAATTTGAAAAACACTTCCTAGAAAAGTATCTCCCAACCTCACTCTGAGCTGTCTCCGCAAGAGATGTCCCCAGTGCCAACCTTGGGAGTCAAGCTTTGATTTTTTCCAGGAAGCAGGAGAGCTCCCTAGTGCTCATAATCACTCTGCAATTTTTGAGTGCCTCACAAATCCTCACAAATCTTCAGTCCTGTCATTTGAGTCCCCCCAAGCCCCTCCACTATGCCTGAGATGTTTCCTGGCATTGTCTGCTTCTCTGTGCTGGTTTTCCCAGCACTTTGGGGCTTCTGGCTTGGCACCTCTTTCGCAGACCACCGGGGGACCTAACGTCCCCCACTCCTTCCCTGGGATATCTGGTTTCACTCTTTAGCTTCTGGTTTAGGGTTTCTCTTCCTTAGAAGACAGGGACAGCTGGGAATGTGGATCTCATCCTGTCTGGGTTTTCCCCTGACAAGTGGCGGTAGTGGCAGGATATGAGGTGCTTGAAGACCACTCATGCTACTATTATCACAGGCAGCAGTCAGTAACTGAAGGAACAGGTGCAGTGGACCAGGTTTCACTTCGTGGGCAAGAGGGAAATGCATGCAGGGCAAGCAGGACAATCATGGATTTTTAAAAAATCAATTAGGAGGAGAGACGAACAGGTGGAGTGCAGGGAGTCTTAGGGAGGTGAAACTATTCTGTATGATACTGTCATGGTGGATGCATGACATTGTGCATTTGTCAAAACCCATAGGATGTACAGCACCAAGAGTGAAACCTGGTGTAAACCATGAACTTTGGGTCATAATAATGTAACATTGGCTCATCAATATAACAAATGTATGACATTAATGCAAAGTGTTAATAATAGGAGAAATTGGGGAGGAGGATGTGAGGCTAAGTATATAGGAACTCTCTATACTTCCCATATGATTTTTCTGTAAACCTAAAACTATTCAAAGAATAGTCTATTAATTTTTTTAAACTGGAGATAAAAACTAACCTCACTTGGCTATTGTGATGATTAAAATGGGTTAAACATAGAAAAGCAGTAAATAAATGTCCATAGCACCAAAAAACCCCACAATTACCTGTGTCCTACATGAATACATCCTCCCCTCCCCCACTACTCTCCCTAGAGGTACCAACTGCTCTTGAAGTGGCCTGTATCCTTGCAGGCTATTTTCCATGCATCTATGTATGTAAAGGAGACAATACCTTTCAAATACCTCCCAAAATTGTGTACCCTTTTTTGTAAGCTACTTTTCCTTCATGTACCCCATCCACCATTAAGGCCAAACCTTGAGGCTTTTTGTGCCCTGGGATTAGAATGGTAAGACACAGACCGGAAGAGGAAGTGGAACTCCCACCTGGGACTATGTAAAAGAGAAGAGTGAGTGAAAAGTTCAGAAGTGTCCTTGTTTTCTCCCATCTCTGGGCTGAACCTTGGGATGGGTGGACATGTAATGGCATTCAGATAGGTACAAAAGAACCCAAGACCACGGGGGCTAGTGATGTTTAACCAGAGCCCCCTGGGGGGTTGTGGTTCCAGCCTTTGGAAGAAGCTCCTCATCTCACTTGGTGCCACTTACATGTATATGATGTGCATTTCTCGGGGATGGAAACCTAGATGTAGATTTACTGAAGTGAATAGTATGGGCATGGTTCCTATTATAAAAAGTAATGTGTGCACATGGAAATAATCACTTAAATGGCAAGAAATAAAGACTAAAAATCTCACTCCATAATCAGCACCCCAGGCTCACTTTTTGTAGGTAACTGGTTTTCACTTGTTTATAGTTTTTTTTTCCTGGTAGTCATCTACATAATTCAAATAACAGCTTATACTGTTTCTTGGTTTATCAACTTCAAGGATTTCTTGAGTAGTGCTTTAAAAAATTACAAATTTGACTCACATATATTAACCACCCTTCCAACTTTTGTTAACCTGTTTTTATTTTGAGTTCTATTGGCTATGTATATAACTTTAAAAATACAGCTTTTTTGATGTAGTAATGTTAAATAATATCTCTTTTACTGAGAAATATGAGGAAGTCAATGCTTTTTTCCTTTTGTTCCCCTCTTTCCCCTAACTTTATATTACTATTTTTATGTGGTCAAGGTGGATAATGTTTATATTCTCTTTTGTTATTATAATCAAGTCTTACATGCTTTATTTATAGAATAATTCTTTAAAAAAATAAAAAAAGCATTTATAATACTGATTGTGTAAATAGAATTTATTGCTGATTGGATAACATAGCTTAGTCAGAAGCAATATATCACAGAAGTAAATCATGCGGCTTAGAATAGCTCTGCCACTGAAGAGCCATGTGACTTGGTAGAGTTACTCAATCTCTCTAGGCCTCAATTTTTCATCTGAAAAAAAATGAGATAATACCTACCCTCAAATAATTGTTTGAAGATTAAATAATCTATAAAGCACTTAGCACAGTGCCTGACACATAGTAAAATGTCAATAAGAGTTCATTATTACTGTTATTATTATTAGGTCATGTGAATGAACCCATTAGGAAGGTGTTGTAATTCTTGTTATTAAACTTGCATCATGCTAAGAATATTCCGAGTACCACAGTTAAATGGATTCTGTCTCTTGACACTTCATCAGTTCAAAATAATTCCATAGATTAGTTTGCTTCATTTTTAAACCAGGATTTTTTGTATTTTCTGACTTTTCTAATTGTCTTTCTATTTTCTTGTTGAGTGAAAAAACATACACTAGTCCCCTCTTCTAAGTGGGAAATATGTTTCATGACATTCAATGGATGCCCGAAACCTCTGGTAGTATTGAATCCTACATTTACTATGTTTTCTTCTGTACATACATACCTATGATGAAGTTTACTTTATAAATTAGTCACAGTAAGAGATTAACAATAATAATAATAAAATAGAACAATTATAACAATATACTGCAGTAAAAGTTGTATAAATATAGTTTCTCTGTCCTCAAAATATCTTATTGTATGTAATGTTTTCAAACCATGGTTAATCGTGGGTAACTAAAACCACAAAAAAATTAAGCCCTGGATAAGGAGGGACTATTGTAATAAGGCTATCTTCCACTGAGAGCTGAGTGGTTGATTTTGAGGAGAAGAAAGAGACTCTGTAGTCCCTGACAAATGGAAAGAGATAGAATCCTGTCGGTTTCCGACTTTCCAGTCCTGGTTCCCATGTAACCTGGCTTTTTTCTATTCCTCAGATACCTGGAAGATTCCCTATTCTATTCTTATAATATCCTGTAACACACACACACACACACACACACACACGCACGCACGCACGCACTGACTCACTCACTTAAACAGTAGCATGTGAGCGTTCCTGTTTTCCTGAAACCCAGTGGACTGGTAGAGGGAATTATAATGAATGAAAAGTCTGGGGACTCTGTCCAACCCTAACATTTTTTCTATGGTTTTAAGCTCTTATGGTAGTCTTCATATCCAGGTTTTTTGTTTTTTTTTTTTTGAGACGGAGTCTCGCTCAGTCACCCAGGCTGGAGTGCAGTGGTGTGATCTCCGCTCGCTGCAAGCTCCAACTCCCGGGTTCACGCCATTCTCCTGCCTCAGCCTCCAGAGTAGCTGGGACTATAGGCGCCCGCCGCCACGCCCGGCTAATTTTTGCATTTTTAGTAGAGACGGGGTTTCACCGTGTTAGCCAGGATGGTCTCGATCTCCTGACCTCGTGATCCACCCGCCTCAGCCTCCCAAAGTGCTGGGATTACAGGCGTGAGCCACCGCGCCTGGCCCGTATCCAGGTTTTCATTCTGGGGAAACTCATCCTATTTTCGCTCCCTCTCTCCACATCTGTCACTTCCTATAGAAAAAAGAGAAAAATGCCCTCCTCTTGCAGAAAGGGTCGATCTTGCCCTTTAGTCATGACTCATCCTTAGGGATTCATAATGTAAAGTTCCCAGACTGTACTCGTTAATACATTTAAAAGGATACAATATGAAATTCACATTTTAATATACCGGATATGCAATCATTAAAGGGTAAGAGGAAGGAACATTTCTGTTTCCTGATAAGGAAAACTAGCTTGTGTATCATAACTAGCTTTAGATGTATCATTCTGTACATCTTGGCAGATACAAAATCAAAACTGGGGGATGGAATCCAATCCAAAAATACTGAAATGTTCTAGGAATGAATACTCTTTGGGTGCAGCTTAAGTTTAATGCCAAACTTTCCTGAAGACCAAAGGGGAGGGGGAGATACAATAATAGAAGTAAGCGCTCCATGGGGAACTAGCGCCTGATGTTTCATGATGCTTTCCAACAATGCAAATGGTGTCAGTTCCCCTACATTGACTGTGGTATTTTAATAAATCAAATTATCAAAGCCTCATAAATGTAAAAAAAATGAAACAAAAACAAGTGAAGCAAGCATAGTTTGCTGCTCTAACATCAAAGAATCCCAAACCATAAATCCATAACATTCACTTTCAAAAGCAGATGATGAAAAATATGGAATGAGTTTCTTAGATTTAATTTTAAAGCAGCAAAAGTATGTGAAAACAGAAGAGAAATGCTGAAAAGCAGAAACCAGAGCAGAGGGCACTTCATTTTAGAATTTTTAGCTTCTCCGGGGAGCAAAAGAGCTTAGTTTCTTGATGTCTGGAAAACCATGGGCGAAGTTTGCAAACTCTTTTTATTTGTATTGAGTCCAATCATTCAGCTCAAGTCAGTAAATCAGACACCCAGGGGGTACATAACACATTATTAAATCTGTGCAAGAGTTCTGAGTTCATCAAGGAAAAGAAAGAAAGGTGCTAAATGTCATGGGTGATTTTGCTGGTAATCAAACCATCCAACGTTAAATTGATTTTTAAATCATAGTCTCTTTTTGTTGGAAAGTTTCAGTTATTAGTAGCAGACATTGGTCATTTTTTGGAGTTAAACACATTTCTTTCCCCTACTGATGACATCCCTGCTTCCTTTCAGATAATTGCTTTTCCCCCATTGTGTGTAATCTTGATGGGAAGTAGTATCTGCCCCCATCCGTCAGCCTTGCAAGCTTGACGGGGTAGGTCAACCTTATCCCAGTTTGTCCATGAGTGACACAGGCTGTCAATAAAACTCCTTCCCCAGCCTGAGGATCCCATGGGAATGATGCACAAATATAAGATGGTAGTGAAAATCTGTTTATTTCTGCTGATTGGCCTCCTTAGTTTCCTTGCATCCTGTCCATTTTCCAAACATAGCCTTCCAGCCTTTTGATCTGTCCCCAGTAGCTACTTAGCAAATCCTTTACTTTTTCTTGAGACCATTTGAGTCTGTTTCAGTAACTCCTAACTAGGAAGTCTGACCAATGTACTCATTCATTCAAAGAAAAAACTTTCTTGAACATCTACTATGTTTTGATCTGGGAATATAGAGACATGGTTTCTGCCCACACACTAACTGTGGGGAGATTATTATGTAAACAAATAGTCACAATACAATATAATATGCACTATCATAGAAATGAACAAAGGTCAAGAAGGAAGAGGTCAATAATTCCACTTAGGGGACATAAGGAAGGAGGGGAGGTAAAGCACCAGTCTAGTTTTGAAGGACAAGTAGGAGTTTGCTTGACGAGCCAAGCCTTCCAGCAGAGGGAACAGTGCACACAAGGCATGGAGGATGGAAGAACAGGTCATGTTTGGGGAACTTCCAGTAATTAGGCTGGGGTAGAGCATACATGGGCGAATGAGTTTGAAGGCTGAGGCTACATCATGAAGGACTATGTATTCAGTGCAATGGGATTGTTGTTAAATAAATAGCCAGTGGATGGCTAATGCAGAGAAAATAAAAAGCATGCTCTTAAATACATGAGGTCTCAGAAACTAGTTGTCCAGAAATAAAACTTAACATGGACAACAGAGGCTTCAGACCAGTCAGGAATAACTTTTTTAAAAAAGATCAATTCAGAAAAATAAAAATATTTGCAGGATATATTTTACAAACAAAACAATTACTTTAAACCTCATGGGATTCCAGTTTTGATGACCTACTGTATTGATCAGAAGAATGTCAAAGATTTGATTGGCAATACTGATTAACTGGTAAAATGTTAACACAGGAATATTTGAGAATTATCTACAGTTGGAAGACAATTCTCTGTGGGTCTCTCACATCTCTACACACCTCACAAGTGGAGGCACTGACTGTTCTTTATTTCTGATCACCTTTTCAATCAAGTGTGCATAGTCAATAGCCTTGGAAGACAAAGATATAGTGTTGGTTTGAGTGTTTCTTCCCTCCAAAACTCATGTTGAAACTTAATCCCCAACGTGGCAATATTGAGAGATGGGGCCTTTAAAAGATGATACGGTCATCAGGACTCTGCTCTCATGAATGGATTAATTCATCCATGGATTAATGGACTAATGGGTTAATGGATTAATGTGTTATCATGGGAGGGGAACTGGTGGCTCTAGAAACACAAGAAGAGAGACCTGAGTACACGTTAGCATGCTCAGCCCCCTCACCATGTGATGGCCTGCAATGCCTCGGGACTCTGCAGAGTCCTCATCAGCCAGAAGGCCCTCACCAGACATGGCTCCTCAACCTTGGACTTCTCAGCCTTCATAACTGTAAGAAACAAATTCCTGTTCTTTGTAAATTACCCAGATTTAACTATTCTACTGTAAACGACGGAAAACAGACTTAAGATACCCTTACAGAGCAAAGGGCATAATACCAAATACCTGTTCAGTGCTTAGCACTGGGCTGAGCCCTGTGGGACACAAGAAAAAAGAATAAAACATAACCCCAACTCTCATTACATGTAGGGAGAGGTGACCAACACATCTAAAACTAGAGCAAACACCACAAAATAATATATCAGCAAGTATTACATTCCATGGCAAAATATGTCCTTTTATTTATATTATTTTGAACATTGTCAAATTTCAAAGGAGACGAAAATCAGGCAGGGCTCGATGAGGCAGGGGAAGCCTCTGTAGAGGGAACTTAAGCTGGGCTCTGAAGGATGGGAGGATTGCTATGAGAGGAGAACAGAAAAGAAAACATTTATCATGTAAGTCAGGAGTGAGATGGCTGAGCAAGTTGTTGAACGTCAGTTGCCCAAACTGTCTCCTGTATTTATCCTCTAGGTGTCCTAGTCTCCCTGTCTGTGAAATCTGGGCAGTAATGTCCCAAGTCTGAGAGAAGTCATAGGGATGCAATAAGGCAGCAGGTGTGAAAAATCTTTTGAAGTGATAGCACTAATACAAAAGATAAACAGACTGATGAAATGGACAATGATCTTCTTATTGCTGAATCTTCTTTTCTCCAGTTTAAATGTCCCTGGGAGTCTATGTTCACGTGTCACATAGCAAAGCATGAGTCCTGTCTGTCGTTCTGTGTAACTATAACATAGTTTATCTGTGTTCTTAATGTGTACTGGTCAGAATGCTCCAGTTATAACCTGACAGGCACAGATCGGAGAGGGGTTTTCACCTTCTTTGGTATAGATATTGTACTTAAGCAGCTAAAAAGGCATTTAGCAGCACTAACTTTTATAGTCCTGTCAACTAAAATTCCTTTTAGTTTTAATGTAATCTGCTACTGTATTGTTCCCTACCCTGTACTTCTGGACTTAAAGGTAAGATTTTAAACTCAAATTTCAATTTGCTGTCTTCAGATGAGAGCTGTTGCAAAATGGTAGTGACGACCGAGCAGATTAGCAACCTCAAAGATATGTAAAGCAATTACCTAAACAGGTATCATCATCCAAAGGGGGAAACTGGGCCATTATCAATCCATGGTCTCTTGGTCCAGCTGTCCCTTCAGCAATCACATTTCCACCTTTCCCCCCAAGCTCCTTACTCCTGACCATCACCACATTCCCAGATGGCTTTGCTTCTTAACACTAGGTGGCAATTTCCTCCCAGAACACCTATAGATGTCTTCACTGGCACCAATTCCTTTCTCCTTCCCTCTGGGATCCAATGTTATGCTTTGGCATTTTTTTTAAATAGGCTATTTTAAGGACTTTATGCATTGGCTTTTTGTGGCCATCATTTCAACAACCCATGTTGTCTCTCTCTCCTGTATCTTTAATATTGCCCTTCTTATTGCCTCTTCTACTTCAGCACAAAAATAGCTTTTCTGTCTTTTTCATAAAACCCATCTATCTATAAAGGGTCGAATGTTTCCAGGCCCCCAAAATTTATATGCTGAAGCCCTAACCCCCAGTGTGCTTCTACAGAAGTAATTAAGATTAAATGTGGTCATAGAGTGGGGCCTTGGTCCCATAGGATTAGTGTCCTTATAAGAAGAGACACCAGAAGCATGCTCTCTCTCTCTCTCTCTCTCTCTCTCCCCCTGTCTCTCTCTCTCTCTCCTCCATGTCCACTGAGGGAAGTCCATGTGACAACATAGTAAGAAGGTGGCCATCTACAAGCCAGGAAGCAACCCCTCACCAAACTCTTAACTGATACATGGGTCTTCAACAACTCCTGCTCCTTTAAAATTCAATCCAAGGTGTCTTCCGGGGAGAAACGCCCTGATTCTTAATTATACTTTGGATGTTCTTCCTTTGGTTCCTAAAATATCCTATGCATAATTCTTATCACATTTAATGTAACCATTTACTCATCTGTCTCCCCCACTAGTATATGCTCATTGGATTTTATGAAGAACATGCCTCACTTAATTTTACAGTCCCAGTGACTAGCACATTGCCTGACACAGAGTAGGCCTTGAAAACCTAACACGTGATAGGTCTTCAGTTATAAAATGCACTTTGAATCCTCTCTTTTTGGTAAAAGATACATGTTTAAACCATACACTATAAAAACTTATCATAATTATGGTAATCTGTCCTTGAAGGTGGGAAACCAATTTATTTGCATAAATGTGGGCACAGAAAGTACCACTAATGGAAAATAAACTCATTGAGAGACCACAGAGTAGAGTTCAAAACAAAGACTCTTAGATAAAAACAGAATGTGTTGATAGCAGATATCTATGTAAAAGATATACTAAAGGAAGTTATTTAGGCAAAAGAAAAATGATCCTAAATGGAAACATGGTAATACCAGGAAGAATATAGAGAAATGGAACAGGTAAATATGCAGGTAAAACGTAATGAATATTGACTGTTTAAAATGACAGTGATGGCCAGGCACAGTGGCTCACGCCTGTAATCCCAGCACTTTGAGAGGCAAAGGCAGGCGGATCACCTGAGGTCAGGAGTTCGAGACCAGCCTGGCCAACATGGTGAAACCCCGTCTCTACTAAAAATACAAAAATTATCCGGGCATGGTGGCGCATGCGTGTAATCCCAGTTACTCAGGAGAGTGAAGCAGGAGAAACACTTGAACCTGGGAGGTGGAGGTTGCAGTGAGCTGAGGTTGCGCCATTGCATTCCAGCCTGGGCGACAAGAGCAAGACTCCGTCTCTAAACAAATAAATAAATAAAACGATAATGATAATGTTTTATGGGAATACAACTATGTAGAAATGAAACATATGACAACAGTAACAATAGCCAAAATAGGGTAAATGGGTGTCTTAGTCTGTTTGGGCTGCTATAACAATATATAATAAACTGGGTGGCTTATAAACAATAAAAATTTATGTCTCATAGTTCTGGAGATTGGGATGTCCAAGATCAAGGCAAATTTGGTGTCTGGTGAGGGCCTGCTTTCTGGCTTATAGATGATACCTTCTTGCTGTGTCTTCACATGGTAGAAGGGGTGCAGTATCTCTCTAGGGGTCTCTTTTATAACAGTATTAAGCCCATTCATGAGGGTGCTATCACCCTGACCTAATTGCCCCCAAAGGTCCCATCTCCAAATGTCATGCCCTTGAAGATGAGGATTTCAACATACAAATTTGAAGATGATGCAAATATTCATATATTCAAACCATAGCAATGGGCTTAAATGCTGGAAGTTTCTTTCATTGTCCTAGAAGTATTAATGATACTAATTTATAGTAGATTCTAATAAATCAAGCATGCATGTTTATAATCTCTGTGGTAACCACAAAAGAATAACTAAAGAATGTATAACAAAAAGGAAATAGAGAGTAGGAAATGTAATACTTTTTTAAAAACTAAATTAATTTAAGAAAGGACAGAGGACAAGAAAGGAGAGAAAGAGGGATAAAAGACAGATGGGACACACAGTAAATGAAGAGAACAGTGGTAGATCTAAACGCAAATAGACAGCCACGGTGGGCCTATTGTTCAGAGCACTAATTTCAGAAAAGCAGGAAAAGTCAGCCTGGGAAAGCAACATGTTTATCCTAGAGCAGGTGTGCAGAGGAAGATAGAAAGAAGATCCTTTGTGCCTTAAGAGAAACAGGGAGGGATGTATTATCAGGTGAACTTTCTGGCCCAATATGTCCCCTGAATATGGATTCTCTGAGTGTGAAAGTCTCTTGTATCCCTACAATAAACCCTCCTTTCTGAGCTGATTTCAGGCTGTTCTGTTCCAACCTTCTGTTGCAAACAAATGACCCCTGACTGAGACAGTGGTCATGGTCAATAAGAGCCAAGAAATATGGTCTCATTAGGCCAGCCTCTGGGGAGAAAGAACTAGTGTCTTGGTCATGAAACATTTATCACAAGAATGCTTTCATATTCTAGGTTTTGATCATGATGATTTCTGGGTTTTTTTAAAAAAAATATTCTAAAACAACAGATAATCACTCTTTACATTAATCTTAATACAACGGTGATATTGTTTATAATTAACAGAAGATTGAAATTTGCAAAGTAAAAATTTTCCATGCTAAGAAAGCAAAAGAAAAACAAAGGCCTCTTGGTTGATTTTTCTACCATGACCATCTGGTTTTGTAATTAATGTCTTGCCAATATACTAAAATATTTTTAATGTAAATCTTTTACATTCTTGCTGCATTTTCAATTAAAGTCTCTGAATTAAAACTTTGTACCATGAGTCAGCAGTTAAGGCAAACATGTTTTTTCCATTTATCTTCCTTTGGGAAAGCCTAGTCCCAAATGCAGAATGTCTGCCATCCTTTAGTTCTTTTCATCAATCCAGATGTCCATAATTACTTCTAGAGGTTACCACAGTGGTTTGCCCTGCCATCTGACACCATCTTTCCCATGATCGCCTAGGATGGCTTTCTTTGCCTTTAATTATTCCCTCTAAATACTCCCTCTTAACAGAAAAAAACATAACCTGTGGTCTGTAGATCCTAGAACCTGGAGATACCTCATGTTCATGGCGACTTCGTGCACATTTTAGATGCATGCTGGGACAAAGAGACTGTGGTTGTGGACAAAGAGAAGTGGTTGCTCTGTTCACAGAACTGCATACCAGAAAGCCAATATTTTAAAAAGGAAGGGAAGGTGAAGTCCCAAAAGTCATGAAGTCCAACAGATATTATTTAGGACAATGTCTTCCAAAATGTGGCCCCAAACCCATTGTGACCCTTATTAACATTTGGTTGGCCTTAGGCAAATGGCCAATTGACCATCTACTACAGATGCTAAGCTCAGTAGTGTCTGGTTGCCTGAACATGTAGGTCAGAAAGCTCTGCTTCTCCTGAAGAAGCCCTTCTGAAACCACCCTACCAAGGGCACTACCTTGACCACTTGGCCATACTGCTGTCGTTCCTTTTTGCACACTCCTCTACACACACATACCTGACAACCAACTTTGGTGATAATAGTGTAAAACTTCATAAAATGTTACTAAGCCTGGATTTTTCAGACCATTTAGTATTTGTTAAAATTGTAGTACAGGTCATATGTTATTCTAGGAGATTTACCTGCACCATCTCTAATTCTTGCAATAACTTTTCAGATTGAACACCTTTGTCTCTATTTAACAGATGAAGAAACCTAGGCTCAGAGTTGTTAACTTGCCCCAAATCACATGGCTATTTTATCTTTCTGACCTGGCTTTTCATATAGGAAAATTAATCTAGTCTGGGAGTATCTGCTCAGGAATTGAATCGAGAGGGAAGATCCAGAAACGACAACAGGAAAATAGAAATAACTTATTTTTAAAAATTAAATTTGAATAATATGCACCTGTGTCATCTACTGCTTAAAACCTTCCTATTTCACACATCAGAGTAATACCTAACTGATGGAGTTGCCTATTTAGGGTTCTGAGCCAATATGTCATTATTTCAGGCACACACACACACACACACACACACACACAAAATGTTTTAGGAAACACTTCTTATTCTTCATATGCTTTGAATATCCATCTCCCTGCCAATGACCCTGGGATGAGCTGAGTGTACATCAATTTAAACATGTGGATTACATTCTTCTGGAATACATATGAGCTTGTAAACTAAGCGAGAAAGAACTTAGGAAAAAGTTTATTTGGGGATTTGATCAAAACCAAATTACTCAAGGAAAATGCACACAAAATCTGCAATAGTTCAACAAACTCCCAAAGCCATCAAAGCCAAAGGTTCTAAACAATACAAGCCAGGCAATTCAGAAAGAGTAAGTTGAGACGTGAAAAATTCTGACCCAATTGCTTAGTATACGTTGTTTCTAGATTTTTTTTTTTTTTTTGAGACAGGGCTGGAGTGCAGTGGCTCCATCTCAGCTTACTGCAACCTCTGCCTCCCAGCTTCAAGTGATTCCCCTGCCTCAGCCTCCTGAGTAGCTAGGACTACAGGTGTGCACCACCATACTCAGCTAACTTTTTAATTTTAATAGAGATGGGATTTCTCCATGTTGGCCAGGCTGGTCTCCAATTCCTGGCCTCAAGTGATCTGCCCACCTCAGCCTCCTAAAATGCTGGGATTACAGGTGTTAGCCACTGTACCCAGCCTAGAATTTCCTCCACAGAAGCCAAAATTTTATTTTAAGTCAAGAAAACAGGCCTTTCAGGAGAGCCTGAGAAAAAAATAGGTTAGCAAAATCTGGTTACCTTAACAAACTCAGTCAGTGTAAGTGTGAGTTTGTAAGTAGGAGACTGTCATACCTACAATAATAAACCCATTCCCTTCTCTCACTTCCACTGAAGCTGCTTGGAGAAAATGTTTCCACCTTCTTCAGGCTGAGAGAAGTCACATTTTCTCTCTCTTGTGCAGAATTATATTCACCCAAGTCCTGACCACAGGCCACAGAATCAGACTTCTTATTAATAATAATCTTTTTCATTGTTTTGATTTTAGAAATTAGTTAATCCCGTGACTCTCCTTTCATTGAAAGCTATTACTGCATTTGTTTCTGTGGTCTTTTGGCTTGAGCTGGTTGTTTACAAGTTATTTTTTTTTCACCCTAAATTGTGGGTTCATTCATTTGATCAATAGAAGAATAAATAATTTTGGCGTTATGGAAATAAGGTAAAGTAAATAGCAAGTAACTGGGGGTGGGATGTAGGTACTACTGTAGATCAGGTAGTGGGATGGCATCTCTGAGGAAGTGACATATGAGGTGGGAGTCCATGGGTCAGGGGAAGAGAGTTTCAGGCCAGGAACAGTGAGCGCAGAGCCTCAGAGCGGGGAGCGTCCTGCCTTCAAGAGAATAGAAAGGTGGGAGAGTGGTCTTAGAGTGGAAACACAGCAAGGGGCAGAATGGTGGGAGACAGGCTGGGGTGGGCCCACACAGGCAAGCCGTCGTCTTGGAGAACACGGTTTAGATTTCACATTAAGTACGAAAGAGAAACCACTGAAGGATTTCCAGAAAGGGAATGACATAATCTGGAATTTCTGGGGTTTTTATTTACTTGTTTTCTCTTGAATTTTTGCTTTTAAAAGATCATATTGACTGCTGTTTAGAGAATGGACTAAAGTAGGGCATGAGTAGAGGCAGAGAGACTAGAAGGTTGATACAGATGTTCAGGTGGGAAGCAACTACTTTGGTCTCTCTTTTGGGGCAATGATATGAATATTTAAGTTGAAGGGCTGTGAAGACCTGACTAACCTAAGATCCCAGAGCCTGGAACCTGTTAACTAAACTTTTCTTAAAGGGTTGGGGGTGAAGGTGGGGGGTGAGGATGAGAAAACTTGTTTTATTCAGAAGAGCAGCACCATAACTTATTATTATAACAGTTCCCATTGAGTGTATTCTATGTGGAGAGTACATTATGATATGTAGTATATTTTATCAGCCCAATGACCCTATAGGTTGGACATTATTAACTCTATTTTGCAGATAAAGAAATGGAGGCATAGAATGGCTAAATGATTTCTCCAAGGTCACAAAGCTAGCAATTGATGAAGATGAGATTGAACAAGTCCTTGTGCTGTCCCAGAAAGAAAAAGAGAGAGAGAGAAGGAAGGAGAAAATGAAAGGCAGAGAGAAAGAAATAAGCTTATCAGGTAGAAAACTCATAGTACTATTACATTAAAGATTATATAAAAAATATATCAGTGGTTTCACTGACCTGGCTTGGGAGGAGGACTCTGCCCATATATTAGAAATTAATTTTGAACATTTACTTTACATTTTGACTGACTGCGAGTGATAAGAGAAAAAAAAGGTCAAACTTTCTAAAAGAAAGCAACAGATTAAAAAGTGTGGTCATTATCAGAAAAAATAAAAATCAAGCAACATATACTCAACCAAAAAGAAAGGAAAGTAGGAAGGTAGAGAGAAAGGGAGGAAGAAAAGAAGGGAAGGGAAGGAGGGAGGGACGGAGGAGGAAGGAAAATGTACCTCCCCTGCTCTCAGGAAGAAACAGAAACCCGAGGGAGAGACAGGCAACATTTCAGTGCAGTCTCTTAGTCATCAAGGAAGCATCTCTAGGCAGGCAGACAGGGGAAAGGCCCTGCACTGGAGACAACTCCGAGAAGGAATATCTTACAGAGTCGGGGCACACTTCATCCCCTCTTTGTCTTTGTCCTAAACTTGAGAATTTTGCAAAAAGAAAATTACGGACTTTGCCTCGTTTCTGTTACTCTGTTTTCTTAACAAACAGTGACCTAGTGAGAAATCTCAGTAAGGTCAGGGCTGGGAGACCGGCTAGCTGGGGACCCCGCTGGGATTCCCAAACACCGGCGGGCCTCCCTCTGTAGGGAGCGCGGACGTTGCCCGGGCCTCGCGGGGGCGCTGGGGCGCTGGGGCGCGGGGAGCGCTGCGAGTCGCCGCCGCACCCTGGGTTTTCTTCCGAAGGAGCAGATCATCTTTCGATGCCATTCTCCTCGGCTGCTGTCCTTTTGTTTTATGTAGTGTTGGTTTTTCTGTTCAAATACAGCAACAGGCTGGGCGCGGTGGCTCACGACTGTAATCTCAGCATTTTGGGAGCCTGAGGCAGGTGGATCATCTGAGGTCAGTAGTTCGAGACCAGCCTGACCAACATGGTGAAACCCCGTCTCCACTAAAAATACAAAAATTAGCCGGGCGTGGTGGCAGGCGCCTGTAAACCCAGTTGCTCTGGAGGCTGAGGCAGGAGAATCGCTTGAACCCAGGAGGCGGAGATTGCAGTGAGTAGATTGCTGCCACTGCACTCCAGCGTGGGCAACAAGAGCGAAACTCCATCACTCACACACACACACACACACACACACACACACACACACACACACACACACACACACCAGCAACGTCTGGGGGTGAGGAGGTCCCAGAGGCAGCAGGGCCCCGGAGCCGGAGGAAGCCGGAGGGGAAAAGGTTGGGTTGCGGAGCCACAAAGTCGCTGCCGGAGCCGCTCCCTGGGAGCCGGAGCCGGAGCCGGAGCCGGAGCCAGAGCTGCCTGAGAGCCGCAGGCCAGCCTTCCTCGGTTTGCAGGCTGGGGGCGGGGGCAGAAGCTGAGCCTGCATCCTCCTAGCCCGCAGCTGCCCAGCCCTGCTCTGACAGGCACAGAAAGTTGGGCCGCCTCCCCTCCCCTCTGCCCTCCTTCCTTAACCTGCAAAGGCAGAGGTAAAGCCAGCGCTTGCCTCTCAAGACAGGACAGTTATGGGTGCCCCGGGGGCACATCCAATGGGGAGCATACTTTATGCTTAAATATATACCATTCCCTATTAATAGAGACCACATGTATAATATATAGCATGCGTTATCTCACTTAATCCTCCCAACAAATTAACCTGAAACTCAGAAGTGTTGTCGTATCTGTCCAAGGTCATACAGTGAGTTAGTGGGATGCTAAGAGTCAAACTCAGATCTTGACTTCAAAGCCCCTGCTTTTAGTTTGTAGTATTCATGAACTGATTGGATAAATGTATGAAGCACCCACTATGTGCCAGAGAAGGATAAAGACCACTGGGGGGCCCGAGGCTCTGAAAAGATAAGGACATCCTCTTGCCATCGCGCACGCAGTGTGGAATTCAAAATGAAATGTGATTTTGTTAAGGTTACAATATTTATGTCTGCTAAAACTAAGGCAGCACACTCCGTTCTTAAGTTATATTTTTCTGATCGAAAAACTCTGAACAAGATTGCTGATGCTACATTTTTCTTTTTGTGTACTCAAGAACATGCGTAGTTAACCCAGACTCTGATACCATCCTGGACCAGACAGAAGCAGCCTCCTTCTCCTGGAGGAGCTTGGAGCCACAGCAAGAGCCAGGCATTACACCCCGATAAGCATGCAGAGTTCTGAAGAACAAGCTCGCAGCCTCACTCACTCCAGGCTTTTCCTCTGGACCTCAGCTCTGATACCCGCTGAATTGTCAGAATCAGAGCAAATCTGGAGGCCAAAAAGCAAGGCCAGCGAAGCCGGGATCCCTGGGGTAATTAGGCCCACCTTGCCCACAGGTGCTACACAGGTGGTCTCAGCTCCCAGCGATGACCCAGGAGAAGCCCACGGGAGCCCTCAGCTGCAACCAATCCTCCAGGCTGCTGGCCTGCCTGCCTTCCTGAAATAGTCCAGATTTCACTTATTAAACATATTAATCTGAAGTTAACAATTTGTGCTTGTTTCACTAAATGGCTTGAAGAGAAGAATGCAGGGAAAAAGAATCTGATTTGATGGGAAGGCTTAACCCGGATGGACTAAGCGGCCTTCATATTCTGACTTTAAAACAACTGGAAATCGAGGGACTATTCACAGAAGTGGAGAGTCAGAGGGTAAACCTAACTGGAGTTAAGGAAGCACAAACAAAACCCATCCCCTTCTCGGCCCCAACCTGCCATGTGACTCTAAGGACATTGCTTACTGCAGTGACAGCATTTTAAACAGCTGCCCAGAGGGGTTTTAAATAGACTTGATGTAATTCAAGGATTTATAGAGCATAGGTTACCAAAATATTAAAGTTCTGAAATATCCCTAAACCAAGACCACGACCCTAGCATTACCCACTCTGAACCGAATCATTCTCTGCCGTTGGAGTGTGGTGCATGTGGCTTCTTCAGAAAACTGTGGCTGCTCTAAATGAGTGGCCAGAAAAAGATATACAGCCTCTGATGAATAGATGCGACCTTCCGTGTAAAAACACACTCTCCCGGTCTTCGGCAACTCAGTCCATGGAAAGCACTAATCTTCAGAAAATAAACCAGACAGTTATTTTTTAATTGCTTATCAAATCTAAGTATTCAAGGAAATTACAGTGGGGTGGGGTAGAGGTGGGAATACACAAAATCATGAATCTGGGTAACGAAGTGCCCCTGGACCTCTACTCTATAAAATAAACCACAATTATGCAAACATTTTACAGCCTTAATCAGTAGCCCCTTCGAATGCAATGGTCTAAAAGTGCACACTAGTCTGGAATTAGAGATCATTTCCAAACTTCCATTACATTCTTTTCATTATGTTGGAGCAACTCTCCTTTTTGTAATCCTTTTATATCCCCCGGCCTCAAAGAGAACACCCTGAACCAAAGACAGGTCTCAGAGAATTCTGACAGTTTTGTTTATGTCAAAAATAATGAAAGATGACAAGCTATCACATTTAGGATTGTAACATGATAATTTGCTTCAGGACTCCCTGCTAAGATTAATTTGGAGACAGAGAAGAAGGAGGAAAAAGAGGAGGATGACAAAGAGGAGAAGGAAGTGGGGGTGGAGAAGGAGAAAAAAAAAAGAGGAGCTATCAGAAGCTTTCCTGGAAAGTAAGGGAGAGGGACTGGCAACTTGGTAGGTGATGTTTACTTAGCCAAGGGGCAGGAGAAAATCGAGTGAATCTGTGTGTGGGGGTTTTCATCTCATGTTCTTTATATTCTAAAGTCATATTTTGCTGAGGTGCATTGCAGTGAGAAACAATAGAACCTGTTGGTGATAATGCCTCAGGTATGGAAGACGTGGTGAGAAAAACTACCCTCTACTGTATGCACAATGTCACCACCACCACTATCACCACTACTTCCACCACCACCACCACCAACACCGCCATTATCATCACTACCTCCACCACCACCACAACCACCACCATGACTATCACCACTACCTCCACCACCACCACTATCACCACCACTACCTCCACCATCACCACCACCACCACAGCTACTATCACCACTACCCCCACCACCACCACCAATACCAACACCGCCACTATCATCACTACCTCCACCACCACCACTATCACCACTACCTCCACCACCACCACTATCACCACCACTACCTCCACCACCACCACCACCACCACTATCACCACTACCCCCACCACCACCACCACCACTATCATCACTACCTTCACCACAACCACCACCAACACCAACCACTACCAATAACATCACCACCACAACCAGCACTACCAACGAAAACACCACTGCCACCAACACCAGCAACATCACTACCAACGAAAACACCACTGCCACCAACACCAGCAACATCACTACCATTATTATTGCCATTATTACCACCACTACTACGTCCATCATCACTACCATTTCTACTATCACCAGTACTACCATTACCACCACTACCACCACCCCAGGTAAGGAAACATAATTTCTCTGGGTTAAACTTGTATACCTGAAGTAGTTACTTGCTTTCTTTCTCTCAATCCAAACCAATCAGACTGTAGACTTCAACTTTTCTATTTTGCAGGGATTTCTTCTCATCCTTAAGCTAAGGTCCTGACACACCAAAGGGAAACTGAGTCTCAAGGACAGGGATTCTTTTGTGAAATGGCCCTTGGTGCTGCAGTTGATAGTTAGAAGAAGCCAAGACAAGATGGCAAACAAGCAACTTCTCTCTTAGATGGACTTGGGGAAAGTCATACAAGATTTTCTGCCAACAGACAGAAGAAAAAGACAGTACAGAAGAAAAAGCACTTACAACTTTTAGCTTCAAGTAGAAACCAGCACACGCAGACCTTTTTTTTGAAATACAAAAGGAATGAACCTAAGCCTTCCACCCTCACCAGCCTTAGATGGAATGGAAAGAAAGCTTCATATAGAAAGTTAATTTCCATCTATTGGTGGTGGCTTCCTAGGACTCTGTACTGAAAGTTTTCTTAGGCTTAACAAAAGAAAGGAATACAAAGACCACATGTGCGCGAACACATACACATACGTACAGTGATCAGTTGTTCCTGCATGCCCATGGGGGAATGGGAGAAAAATGAAGACCTTTCCACCAATTATTTTTCATCTCCAACTCCCCACTCCCTCTCCCAGGTAGCCGTGTGTCTGATAATTCCACATTTCCACATGATCACATCCTAATGCGCTAGCCTCAGAGGTTTAATATCATATTCTGAGAACCAAGAAATGCATTGATAACACGTTGATTACTGGTTCACCTGACGAAACCATACAAAACCAGAGCTGACTGGAGTCAAGGCCTTGAACACCAGCAGGACCGGAGCAGGGGTCAGTGCTTGCCTCATAATCATTATGCCACTCACTGAGCACTTACCAGGTACACTTCCTGCTACAGTCGTCCATAACACAGCAGAGAGGAAAACCCCAGTTCTTTACTCACATTCTTGAGGACAACCTCAGAACACAAGTAATTTCTCTGTTTTACAGAGGAGGAATGTGAGCATCAGAAAGTTTATCAACTTTCCCAGAATCATGCAGATGTGAAGGGAGAGAGTTGGGATTCCGTTCCATCTGGTACCAAAGCTCTTAACCACTAAGCCAAACTTTGCAAAAAAAAATGACTCAGATAACTAGTCACACCCCCACCTTAACCATGTCACTCTAGGAACAAACTTCTAAGTTGCTAACAGAGTTGTGTTTTCCTTAGGTTTGGGTAAAGGGTTAAAAATGCAAGGCCTTGTCCAAACCACACTACTAACTTTTCCCTTTTGTTGCATTCCAAGCACACATGTACTTTCCGCCTGCTCCAGGGGTTGTAACATCCTTGCAGAGGCTGTGGCTTATGACCTATCATCACCTTCAAGATCAGCCTGGAAAGAAAGAAAAATATTATGTGAGAGGTTTTCTCTCCCAAAGCCAGTCTTAGGGAACTAGCCATTTTCAGAGGAAAAGCAGGATTGTGGAAGAGCCAATACACAGTGGGTTTATTTTAGCCCCATGTGATGCAATAATAACAATAATTATATATATGTATATGTATACGTATGTATATAAAGTGTTTTAAAGAAAAGACTGTGAAGAATTAGGAGCCGGCTGGCTAGGGTTTTAAGAACTGGTATGCAGCAAAACAGCCAGAAATAGTTCTTTAGAGGAAAAGAAATCTCAAAAGAAAAGAAAGCTCCCTAGGTTTGGGAAAGGGCAATAAAGCATAAGAAGGCATGTGCACGGTGCCAAAAGCAAAAGAATCTTCTACTAAAACCACAGCTCCAGTCATATGTTATTACTTACACTATAGTTGACAATGACTGGCACAGGGCATGAAACAATAATGTCTGGTGGATTTGGCATTGCTGTATGTTAACAGGAAACTGTGTTCTTTTGATTCCATTGATTGGTTTCCTGTTGAAGGCCATTCATGGCAGAGCAGAGAGTATACAAGACTATTGTCCAATTTCCATTTTTCCCGGTGCCTCTTGCTTCTGGCAGGGGAAGCTGGCAGCCTTCATTTGAGGTGATCAGGCCCCAGTCGGGGGCAAATAATGCCTGCAAGGCTGGTTGTAAATGTTGCATTTAGCAGATTGGTTAGGGAAGGAAGAAGCCATTGAAATGCAAAAGCATACACATGTACAAACAACCACAGATGAAGCTCCATTTGTTCGGTGGCAAATGCATAAACTTGATTCATTCACTGCCATCAAATCAAGGGGCCAAGACACAGTGTAACAGCTCTGCCTCCCAAGGAGAACCTTGGACATGTTTCAAAGGGGTAGACTGGCACATGGGAGAGGAAGAATGAGAATAGATGGAGTTCGGCTGAGCTTTGGGTTTCCTTCCCTCATGGTTGCAAAGCCACACCATCTTGATAAGTGTCTGAAAACCTGGTGGAGAATAGGATGGGTAGGCTCGAGCCTGAGAAAACCCACAGTGATGTGCTGGTATCACCTGTCCGCGCATATCCACATGCATGCTTGGTATTCTCAATAACATCATGGACAGAATTTTATATTTGATGTATATCATGCATACTTGCCATTGATTTGATTTCAGGATGGGATTGGGAATATTTTTGTTTTGGTTTTCCGTTATTTTAATATCATTTCTGAAATAAAACAATTAATTTTAAAATGATAAAGAAATGCAATTCATGTTGATAATAGACTTCCGCTGGTCCCTGGTAAGGCTAGACCACCACTGCTGGGACATTTCCATCCTAGGCATTCCCCTCTGTCTTTCGTCAATCATCAGGCTGCCAGCCAGGATACAGATTCTCTTCATTTCTTTAACCAGAGACATGATCATCTCAGAGGTTCACCCTGAATGTCTCTCATAATGCCCCTCACTCATTTAAGTCAGCAGCAGATCACATGCTGTCTCCTTTTTCAGGAAAGAATAATAGTAACAACAATAATAGTAATTTATCTCATTTCCAGGTAAGGAATTGTAGAGCACACGGCATATACGGGCGTACATTATGGGTATTTACTCAATCACAGATTCTGCTGGATCTAGTTTAATTCATATTGTTGGATGGCCACCAAGCTAAGAGAGACCCTTTGGCCGGGCGTGGTGGCTCACGCCTGTAATCCCAGCACTTTGGGAGGCCGAGGCGGGCGGATCACGAGGTCAGGAGATCGAGACCATCCTGGCTAACACGGTGAAACCCCGTCTCTACTAAAATATACAAAAAACTAGCCGGGCGAGGTGGCGGCGCCTGTAGTCCCAGCTACCCGGGAGGCTGAGGCAGGAGAATGGCGGGAACCCGGGAGGCGGAGCTTGCAGTGAGCTGAGATCCAGCCACTGCACTCCCGCCTGGGCGACAGAGCAAGACTCCGTCAAAAAAAAAAAAAAAAAAGAGAGACCCTTTGTAGCCAGTGACCTATGAAACACAAATCCCTTTTCTTGAAGCTATAGGTACAACATCTACATTTCTCCTACACACACACACACATACACACACACACACACACACACACACCAAAATCATATTCTCTGCCACCACCAAAGCTCTGATCTGGTCACTTCTTTGATTGACTTTGGTGACTGGCCTGGGGCCAGGTGGATAGAAAGAGGCCTTAGGGGCTGAGCACGGTGGCTCACGCTGTAATCCCAGCACTTTGGAAGGCTGAGGCAGGAGGATTACCTGAAGTCAGGAGTTCAAGACCAGCCTGGCCAACATGATGAAACCCCGTCTCTACTAAAAATACAAAAATTAGCCAGGCGTGGTGGTGCACAGCTATAATCCCAGCTACTTGGGAGGCTGAGGCAGGAGAATAGGCTCAAGCCAGGAGGTAGAGGTTGCAGTGAGCCAAGATCACACCACTGCACTCCAGCCTGGGCGACAGAGTGGGAGTCTGTCTCAATAAAAGAAGAAAGGAAAGAGAAAGAAAGAAAGAGAGAGAAAGAAAGAAAGAAAGGAAGAAAGAAAGAAAGGAGAGAAAGAAAGAGACAAAGAGAGAAAGAGAAAGAAAAGAAAGAGAAAGAAAGAAAGAAAGAGAAAGAAAGAAAGAGAGTGAGTTAGGGAGGGAGGGAAAGAAAGAGAAAGAGGCTTTACAAGGAGTAGCTGAGGCCTTTCCGGCAGGATGAGGCTTCTTGGGAATGTATAGAAACAGGAGGCAGAATCTGAGCTGAGCTCCCTCCTGTCTCTTGCTGAGTGGGGGATTGGGTGCGGGGAGTAAGAGCAGAACTCTGAGAACCAAACAAGAGGGATGACAGTGATTAAGAAGATAGTTGCGGCCAGGCACGGTGGCTCATGCTTGTAATCCCAGCACTTTGGGAGGCCAAGGCGGGCAGATCACGAGGTCAGGAGTTTGAGACCAGCCTGACCAACATGGTGAAACCCTGTCTCTACCAAAAATACAAAAATTAGCTGGGCATGGTGGCATGCACCTGTAATCCCAGCTACTCAGGAGGCTGAGGCAGGAGAATCACTTGAACCCACGAGATGGAGGTTGCAATGAGCTGAGACCATGCCACCACACTCCAGCCTGATGACAGAGTGAGATTCTCTGTCTCAAAAAAAAAAAAAAAAAAAAAAAGGAAGAGAGTTGCTGGGGAGAGGGAGGGAGCTGCATGTTGGTGGTCCCTGGAGATTATCAGGAAGCGCTGGGCTGGTTCCAACTCTCTCTTTGGTTAGCGTTACCCACTCTCACCTGCTGCTGGCTCCTCTGGCTCCAGCCTCAGTCAGTCTTTAGCCGAAGCCTGCCCATGGCTGTCTCTCTCCTTCCACATTTCCTTTTCTCCCCTTCCCCTTCATTCCCACCTCTCCTCTCTCCTCTCCCTCTCTTTACCTCTCTTTCTCTATCTCTCCCTCCCTCTCTCATTATTGTCATGTTTTGTTACTGGCTTTTTTTTTTTTTTTTTTTAGACGCTGTCTCTCTCTGTCACCCAGGTTGGAATACAGGGGTGTGATCTTGGCTCACTGCAAGCTCCGCCTCCCAGGTTCATGCCATTCTCCTGCCTCAGCCTCTCGAGTAGCTGGGACTACAGGCGCCTGCCACCACGCCTGGCTAATTTTTTTTTTTTTTTTTGTATTTTTAGTAGAGACGGGGTTTCACCGTGGTCTCGATCTCCTGACCTCGTGATCCACCTGCCTCGGCCTCCCAAAGTTGTTACTGGCTTTACTAAAGACTTCACTCTGAGGCTGCCTGTCCTGGACGAATTGCTGTGTAGCAGTTCCTAGGTGGTCAGTTGGGAGGACAGAGCCTTGAAGGGTGGGCCAGAAGGTAGGGTCAAGAGAGCAGCCAGATGGCCAGAGAGGGTGTGTGGCCCAAGGATGTCGGGGAGATCTGCCCTGGGTTTAGAGGATACAGGCACCAGTAAGGCAAAACCGCCTTTCTCTCGGCAGCAGGATAGCCAGGCAGCCTTCAGCTCTTCCTCTAGACCAAGCCTGTCCAACCCGCAGCCTGACACAAACTCATAAACTTTCTTAAAACATTGTGAGATTATGCTTGAGGGTTTTTTGGTTTTGTTTTGTTTTATTCATCAGCTATTGTTAGTGTATCTTAAGTGTGGCCCAAGACAATTCTTCCAGTGTGGCCCAGGGAAGCCAAAAGATTGGACACCCCTGCACCCTCCCAGCCCTCCCTAAATCCAGGTCACTCAGGTTCTGGAAGCATTTCAGTCTTTGTCCTTCACCCTGGCTTCTTGGAGGTTTGGGAGATGCTGGGGTCCCAGCCTCTCACTGCAGCTCTTGATGTTGGTCCAGTTGATCTCGTCTTCTCGGGTGTCCACCCTCTTTCTAGCCATGCCTGTTCCCATCCTGGTTGAGTCCACCCCTGGGTCTCTTGATGTTCTGTTTTCCATCCACCCAGCTTGCAGGACTCCCTCCGGGGGCCAGTGAGTGGCAAGCCTACATGGGAACCCAGATCTTTGATAACTGATGCTTGACGTGTTCTACTCCTCAATATTGCTTTCCTTTGCTTTGCAAATTCCTGCCTGTTGGCCGCAAATAGTGCTTTGTAAGAAATAGCCTGAGATGTATTATTCCAAGTCAAGCAGAAGTGATGCTAATCTGGTGAAAAGTGTTTTCTGTTTGTTTTGTTTTTCTGTTGATGGTTTAAGATCCTACTGGAGGGCTGGACACAGTGGCTCATGCCTATAATCCTGACACTTTGGGAGGCCAAGGTGGGAGGATTGAGACCAGCCTGGGCAACAAAGTGAGACCCTGTCTGGAAAAAAAAAAAAAAGTAAAATCTTACTGGATTTGGGACATTGCTTTCTTGTTTTCAGACACACTTCTGTAGTTCATGGTTTAACTGACATCTACATTTACATTAAGAGGGCTTTTAACCTTGGATGAGGCTTAGGACACACATAATAGGGGGATCAGGGACACCCTCTATTTTTCCCCTTCCAAGCAGGCCCACGCCCCTGCCTATTCTTCCAGGAAAAGGGAGAGTCAGGACTCCAAGACAACCCTTTGAACTGATAAAGTTCAGTGCCATTAACAAATTCCATCCCTTTGTCCTCCCCCTGGTGCAGCAAAGTGTGCGTGTTCTCACCATCCTGGATCTGATGCTTTTCTGTTAATAAGTCAAAAGGGTTGAATTAAAATGTACCATTTGATTGGCCGTTCCTTTGTTGTCTTTCTCTTCCACTGAGATAAATGCCACCAGGGCAGGACTTTACAGTGTTCCCCACTATATCTCCCATGCCTAGAATGTGGAACACCAAAGGTGCTCAACAAATACTTGCAAAATAAATGTGTGAGTGATGGCCCCAACTCTTACATTCTAAATTTCTGTCGTTAAAAGAGACAAAAGGGCAGACTCCATTTGGGCTGCCCCCATCTCTTCATCCCCAGTTATGAAACTACAAATCCTGAGACCTCAATTCTCCTCATTCCACTTGGAGATGATTCCCACCTCTTAATGTCCTTTCTTTTTTGCCTTGTTTTTCTTTCCATTCTTGCATGTCTTTAACTCTTCTACTAATAACACAAGTGACCCCATTTCCTCTGTTGTCTCCAAACCACTATCCATGCCATTTTCCCTTCAGTTTGCCTTTGGTGAGAAAAAAAAATATTCTCCCAGAAATGTGACTCAGAAGTAATCAACGTAAATGTCATCCAAGGCCATGGGGAATTTCTTGGCCATGAATCACATCCCCTGTGCTGAGAACCTGGGTTACAGTCAAGGCAGAAAGTCTCAAAACCAACACCCAGAGACACCCCCTTCCTCCCCAGCCCCATGCCCATTGGATGCAAGAAATTCTCTTCGTCCTTTTTTGTTGTGGCTGTCCTTGGGCACATTGGATGAAGGCCCATGCAGGCTCGTTTCCCTTCCCAGCTTGGTTCTGTGACTGTTGCAATGGACTTCAGCGCCTGGCAGGAAGTGCCTGGCTCACCTCCGCTCCAGCAACTGTGGCTGCCACTGCCGATGGAGTGAGAGACACAACCCACGGCCAGGTTTCAGCACAGGCTCAGGGCCAGGGCACCTCAGATGTTCCACGCCAGCTGGAAACAGGACATGAAAGGTACGGGTTAGGAAGGAGCTATGGCTGGTGAGTTCAAAGGCCCCATTCATGAAGTTCAAAAAAAAAAAAAAAAAACCTTTCAGTATTTAGATTGCTCTGCCTTCTTTGCTCTTTCACTTTTTCTCTCAAGTTTGTAGAGCAGGCCCCAGTGCATGAATTTGAAAATAAGAAAGAAAGACAGGAAGGGGTGGGGGGAGGAAGGGAGCCTAAGCTCATCAAAACATACACAAAGGTGACACTCATGCATATGCTATCAAAGTGGAAGGGAACTACATCTGTCCCCACACATAGCAGGCAGTGACAAGTTGAGAAATTGTTATCCAGGTCATGGGAAGGTCATTGACAAGTTTTTCAGGTCTCCATTAAGTAGGAAAATGATTGGGGCAGACTGAGTGTCTAGCAACCTTGAATGAGAGAAGAAGGAAGGCACAGGGGTAAGCGCATGGGCTTAGAGCCCGTCTGTTTGGGCATTCCAATTGTAGGAAGTAAATGAAATAAACCACACAAAAAGGAATCATCCTGGCACATGATGGGCTCTCAACAAATACCGGAGAAAGTAATGAATGAATATGTGAAGTGTTTCTCAGAGGCCCGGGGCACGGAAGAGTGCTCACTGAATAGCAGAAGCAGGAGTAGTCATGCTTGAGCCCAATGTTGGAATCCCTTCCTGTCACTCTGCTGGGTTTGACTGGGAGCAGTCGGGACACCGCAGGACTAGGGGAAAGAGGAGGATCCACTACACCCAGAGCATCTGCTCTGCCGGTGAGCAAGGCTGATGACACAGATCACAATGGCAGTGACAGGAACAGAGAAGGGTCACTGTCTTCAGAAAAGGCCATGTCTAAATGGGTGCAAACCTAGCTGATCCCCTCCAAAAGAAGGTCCCCAACTTTTCTGACCGGGGACCTTCTCCGCCAGCACCCAGGGGATGAAGGAACAATTTTCCTTTATCCTGTGCCTGCAGCACAGCATGGCACAGACAGAGCCTCCTGTTTCAAAGGCAAACATTGAAATTTAGAGTGCCCTCTACCTGAAGAGAGTTAGTTTAAAAATCAAAGTAAGAGCTGGTAGAGAATTTGAACATTACCCAGGTAACCCCATATTCACTGAGGCTCTGCATTACTCAAAAAACCCACCCGGAGTCCAGGTGCAGTGGCTCTTGCCTGTAATTCCAGCACTTTGGGAGGCCAAGGTGGGTAGATTACCTGAGGTCAGAAGTTCGAGACTAGCCTGGCCAACATGGTGAAACCCTGTCTCTACTAAAAATACAAAAATCAGCCTGGTGTGGTGGCAGGCACCTGTAATACCAGCTACTTGGGAGGCTGAGGCAGGAGAATCACTTGAACCCGGGAGGTAGAGGTTGCAGTGAGCTGAGATAGTGCCACTGTACTCCAGCCTGGGTGACAAGAGTGAAACTCCGTCTCAAAACAAAACAAAACAAAAAACCCACTTCAAACTATTTTAAGCAAAAGAAGAAAATTCCTTGGCTCACAACATCCAGCTTGCAGAAGACAGTGAGTTGAACTGGCTTTAGGAACTAGTAGGATCAGGGACTTAAACATGCTCAGAACTCCTATCTTAACTTCTGATATTTCAGGACTCATTTCCAAGTTATGGGCCATTCCTCAGATTCCATTTTTTTCATCTGTGTAATGGGAATATTAACTTTCCTATCTACCTCCCAGAATTATTAACATGATCAAATGAGAAAATACATGAACAGAGGTACATATACAGTTGCCTATAACACTTGTTTTTAAAATATAAACTTATTCTGATTGAATTAAAGTGTTGGGGACAATGTGAACATAATTCAAGTTTCTCACAGACAATTTTATCTGCAAGAGAAAACTGGATTAACACAGAAGACTGCACCCAGCTGAACTGAGCCTTGTCAGAATTCACAAAATGCCACATGCACACATTCCGCGCATCTGCCCTACCACCTTGCAGATGTGTTATTCTAACTAATCTACTTATCCCAACCAACTGGGTCATCCGACGAGGTTATATTTTCCTATTCTTTCACATTTGTAAACTGTTGTGTATTAAAAAGAATTCATTCAACGTCTCCAACATGTCTAAGCATCCCAAGCAGGGCATGGGAAAGAAAAGCTTTGTGTATTGAGGGGGGAAATTGAAGTAAAAAAGAATTTTGAGAGAAGCAAGAGAACTAATGCTATCTCCCAAGCAACAGTCCATGGAAATAAAAGAAATGTCTATGGATGGAATAAGTTCAAGTGCTGAGCAATCAATAAGAATAAGGCATGATCTGCCTGCCTTGGACTCCCAAAGTGTGGGGATTACAGGCGAGGTCAAGAGATCGAGACCATCCTGGCCAACATGGTGAAACCCCGTCTCTACTAAAATTACAAAAATTAGCTGAGCGTGGTGGCACATGCCTGTAGTCCTAGCTACTTGGGGAGGCTGAGGCAGGAGAATAGCTTGAACCCAGGAGGTGGAGGTTGCAGTGAGCCGAGATCACGCCACTGTACTCCAGCCTGGTAACAGCTAGACTCCGTCTAAAAAAAAAAAAAGGCATGAAGACATAGAAGAGATGGAAAGATGAGCATTGTTGAAACTGAAAACCAAATGGTGAAAAATAAGGGCAACCTCGCTCACAAAGAGAAAGCAGTATCTACACGCAAAGACCTTAATGGAAATTGCCAAATTCTGCAGAAATGACACCTTTGTTCTATGAAGTCCTGATTTGGTGATTTCAAATATCACCACAATTTCCAAAGACTTCAGCGATTGAGTGAAGTCCCCAAGTGTGGATGAGAAAACTGCAAAGGAATTTCCAGCAGAAAATCACAAAGGGAATTTCTTCTTTAGTTAATTTCTGTTAACTAAGCATTCTGTTAACTAAGCATGTAGAAAAATGCTACATTTTCAAATTTTCAATTTTGATGAAACAGATATCCATTATAAATGCATGCTTCAAATGGCCTATATTTCAGAATTTTAAGGCTGCAAAAAATCAAAAATGTTGATAATCTTTCTTCTACCACTTCATCCTAACACAAGCAGCAACCCTCTCAGCACCCTCTTCCATCAGCAAATATCAGGTCTTTTTAAAGATAAAGTGCCATATTTATTGTAGTATTTACATTTTTTTCATTATTTAACATGAACAAAACTGTGCTACCATTTTTATTAAGTTCCTATCTTTTTTATATTAGCAGCAAAGTGTTTAGGTACTGTGCCCCTGACCCTGTCTTTTCTCTAAGCCCTGTGGTTTTTATTGTGCAATTTTGCGTAACACAGTGAGTTTTAGGAATGCATGTATCATGTTATAGCAGAACTGACTGTACTGTAAGGCAATATATAAAAGTATGAGAATGTTACTATCTGGATCTTTTAATTCCCACATGTCTCTCCCTCAGCCATGGTTTGGCGACCACAGGCTACAGGTGTGAACCCATAAATTAAATTTGCCACTCCCCTCTGGGCTCCAGGACCAGAAACTCTCAAACTCCTCTTCACCCCTGCAGGCCCTCAGGGCCGAATCAAATTTCTTGACAACTCTACACTGTGCAGCTACTTTTGATGGACCCTCCAGAAATCCCTTGTCTTTTTTAATCTTCAACTCCATTGATCTTATCCTTTCTTACTTGAGGCTACCTGCTAGGCCTTGTATCTCTGTTATAGTTCCTAGTGTTTGCTTTCCATTAAGCAAGTACCTCCTCCCTTTCCCCTCATCAGATAGTGCTGACTGAGCTGACACGACTTAATTGAAGCTGGCACTGTTTCTGGTGAGAGCAGCCATTGAAAGCTAGCATAGCTCTTGTGTGGCACAGACACACACTCTCAAAAGGAGACTCAGCGGTATGCTGGAGAGCCTGTGAGCTATCGTTGGGCTGTTCAGGAAGGCTCGGCTCTCCTGCAAGACTCCATAGGTCTGTCTCTGCAAAAGCAACGTAAGACCAGCCCTGCATGAGGTAAGAAGAATGGGATGGAAATCAGGCCCACAGCTACCTAGACAACCACATTTTAACAGCTGCCATTTATGGAACGCTTTTCCTGGGGAATTTTATTATTCTTTCCTGACTACCTAACACATGTCAGAATTTGGAAAGTTAAGGAAATACCCCACTGGGTAAGCTTTAAAATGCAAGTTTCTAGCTCTTCCTGTTTCTAAACTCCAGTAGCTTTGTCTACATAAGAACACCACTGTGTGGCTCAGTACAGACAACCCCAGAATGAAAGGTGTAAATTATGTCACTCAGTGAAGCAGAAACTTCCAAAATGTTTTTGTACTAAAGAGTCTAAAGGTTGAGATCAACAGAATTCTCCTGAAATCTGACAGACGCCCTTTAACCCTTTAAGTTCAGCTGAATTGTGTATGGCTTAGGAATGGTTTTTAAGGGGATAATATTGAATTTGATTAGCAATTAGGAGAATTGCACTTGATTCCAAATTCATCTCCTGACATGTTGGCATCTGGATATTTCAGCTGTAAATCACAAACCTCAATAACATAATGCTAAACAGAATCTACCACCAAAGTGAAAAGACACTGTGTTTCAGTCATTTTCTGTTGGTGTAACAATTCCACAGACTGAGTTAAGAAAACAGTTTATTCAGCTCATGATTGTGGAGGCTGGAAAATCCAAAAACATGATGTCAGCGTCTGGGGAGAGTCATCCCACGGTGGAAGAGAAGAAGGCAGAAGCAAGCCTATGAGACAAAGAGAGGAAGGGGACTGACCTTGTCAGGAACCCACTCCCATGATAACTTACCCATTCATTCAAAACTGGCATTGATCCATTCATTGCCAACTGTCTACCAAAGTCCCCACCTCTGAACTCTGCTACAGTGGCAACCAAGTTTCCAACACATAACACATTCCAACCATAGTACACCGTTTATACCCTGAAGAATGTGTGTGTATTAGGAAGGGTGATTGTGGAGACACATTTAAGTAAGAAGTGCAATCTTTTAAAATGAGGCCAGACATCCACATCAAAGGTTAGGGATTTGCCTAATATATTAGTCCATTCTTACATTGCTGTAAAGAACTACCCAAGACTGGGTAATTAATTAAAAAAAAAAAAAAAGAGGTTTAATTGGCTCATGGTTCTGCAGGCTGTACAGGCTTCTGCTTCTGGGGAGACCTCAGGAAACTTACAATCATGGTAGAAGGTGAAGGGAAAGTGAAGAGGAGCAGGTACCTATTCACATAGCCATCAGAGAGCAAAGGGGAAGGTGCTTTCAAACAACCAGATCTCATGAGAACTCTATCACAAGACAGCACTAGAGGGATGGTGCTAAACCATTAGAAACCAGCCCTATAACCTAATCATCTCTTACCAGGCCCCACCTGCAACACTCAGGATCACAATTTAACATGAGATTTGGGTGGGGACACAGCCAAAACATATCACCTAGTAATGTTCTTCCTTGGAAAAGTAGTGGAGTCCTATATGTAAGAGTGAGCTTTGCTGCCAGGCTGCCTGGGTTTGATTTTTGGCCTTGACATCAACAAATCTGTCATGACGTCACTTTCCGTCCTCTCTTTCCTTAACTGTAAAATAAACTTAGTAACATCTGACTCCTAGATCACTATAAAAATCTAATGGACAGTTCATGAAAACACCAGGTATATAGTACGCACTCAATGAATGTCAGCTATTTTTAACCATATCAAACTGCCTTTTGAATAGTCTAGAATGAGATATAGTTTGATTCAAAATATTCACCAATATTTTCAAATATTTCAAAATATTGATGAATATTTTGAATGAAACTATACATCATTATTATTATTATAGACACGCTGAATCCCTTCTTATTTGTTTAAAAGGTACAGTACTCCTAATAATAGTACCTTCCTAATAGAGTTATAAAGATAAAATGAGTTAATACATGGACCTGGTACATAGTGGGCGCTCAATAAGTGGTACCTGTTATCGGCCATCTCAAACTGTTTGTGGCTAGAATAATGTGGGAAAACACTCAAAAATGTTTGCCGTTCTTATTTTATGAAAGGTACAGCCCTCAGCCTTTTCTTCCTCTTTGGATCCAAGTACAGATTTTGGTTTTGGTAAATGACTTATTTTAGCCTGAGTTCATGAGGTCATACTTGAAAGAATCACAGCTAAATGCTGGTTGATTGTGTTAAAAGAGGAAAAAAAAACACACAGAGTGCACAAAATTCTAGAAAATACACCAGAACCTCCAAGAATTTGCTGGTCCCCTCCCTCCCTTCTGCAAGGGGCCGGAACCCCTCACTCATGGGGACAAGAATGTGCTACAGTCTGCTTCTAGCAGCCTGACACAGTTGATTTTGTAACATTTCTTCCCAACTCCTCTTTCAGTGACACCTTTTACAGGTCGGTAGCCTGAAACTGGCAATGGTAGGAGTATTTACTCGATGAAAACTGGCCAAAGCTATGAATCAGGAATTTTTTTGAAGCCATTTATAAAAGATTTTTTAGCACATACTGCATGATGGTGTCAGAAAATTTGTTTCTTCTTGAACAAATCCTTTTTCCAGAGATCCTCTACAGACTAGGAACTGTCTGCCTCCTTAGCTGCTGGCTTATCTGTGGGAGCTTATTATCGTCTGGTCCTCTGCAGTGCTGTGGTCCTCCCGATGGGCTGTCCACCTTTTCTCCAGGAGAGGAGGCAGGAGGACCCGCTCCCTTTTGCCACTTTACCCCCTCAGCCACCACAATATCATCACACAAACTGCAAAGACACAGGCAGATTTCTTTACTGGTGGGTTGGTATACTTTCAGAAAGAAACTATGGCACAGGAGGGACAAAGGCTGAAACTGAAGTAAATTTGTACTTTATGGGTCCAGAACCCATTCCCAGAGAGAAAATGACATCCTTTCCTCTGGGAAAACTCCACACCTACCTGTACTCAAGGGAAGAGTTCTCACTCCTGGAATGCTTACTGAGAGCTGCAGTTTAATGAATCCCTCCCCCGCAATCTTTAGCAGGGTGAACATGAGCGTTTATCAACACTTTTAGCTTGGGAGACAATTAGAACATGAAAGAGTATCTGTAATTTCATGGATGAGGGTGGACATGGATCCTTGAGTTCAAGTTTATTTTGCACCATTCTCAATTTCTGTACTAGTTGACCTCTTAAAGTAAGTATACCTCCACAAGACAAACATTAATTTTCTCAGATTGCACCAACCTAATAATACAATCTAAACCAATGATTCTTAACTCTGATTGTACCTAAGAATCAACCAGGGAGTTTGGTTTTTTGTTTTGTTTTGTTTTAACGCTGATGCCTGGGCTCCATTCAGTGCTGGGTTTGGGCCTAGCCATTGTTATTTTTTAAGGTTTCTCAGGTGAATCTAATGTGCAGCCAGGTTTGGAAACCACCAGTCTAAATCCACGGTGGGGAATGAGTAGTTCCCTAATCAGTAGGCTTGGTCTCAGAATTGGGCCTCTGTTCTCATGTCAAAGAATTGGTCTTTTAAAAATTCCTTTGATTCAGTAGTCCTCCTCTGATTGAAGTATCAGGCGGGAAAGAGAAGAGGTAAATTACCAGTCCTTCCAACATGCACAGTTTACTTGGTCATTAATCTTTCCACTTTACCTAGTGATTCAGACATAAACTCAAACTTTTTAACTGCTAAAAGGTAACACAGCTGATCAGTTTGAGTTTTATCTCTTTTCTTGACTTTTCTCTCTTTGAGGTCCTAATTATCAAAATTACAAAGAGAACCAGTAGATACGTACGAGAGGAGTCTAAGAAAAAACAAACAAACAAACAAACAAAAACAGAGAGAACCAGTAGAAAAGAGTGGAAAAAAATTTTGAAGACCCAATTAATTGACTGTTTGAATCATTGCCTTGTAACTGTCCTTCACTGCCTGCCCTTGGCTGGACAGACAGAGGGATTTTCATACTTACCAATACCCTTCCCAGTAACTGACATGTCACTGGATCAGGGCACCCCAAACCAAATTTTACCTGTCCTATTTCCATTGACAACTGCCTCTGCCATTCATCCCAAATCAGTAGGAATTTCTCCTCCTAAGACCTTGGCCTTACATTCATTGAGCTCTTCACTGAGTTCACTGAGGTCCTCCGGTGGCCTCCATCCCCTTCTGTGACCAGAACTGTCCAGAGTCAGAGAGAGGGTTCCCTTATAGGGAGCTGCATGAGGAGAGAGAAAGAGTTGGTCCCAAAAAGCCTGTATTAGAGTGGAGATAGCCTACTGAGGTGGCCCAGAGTAGAAAGAGCCAGAGAGTTGAGTTGGAGCAGAATCCGGAGACAGGACAGAAATTGAAGATGAGAACCCTGAGGTCTAGAAGAATAAGTGGAGCTGAAAAGGGATCCATTTGCTACATTCAAGGATTTGGACTACTCTTAGCTCAACAGAATCTCTCATCGCTCTAAAAATTGATTTCATTTCCAGGAAAAAAATTATGAAAACTTTTCTGTCAGTGTGACAGGTGAGGTATAAATACTGAAAACAGATTCATATTGGTAGAGATAAATCCAAGTGTTTTGTTTCCCATGTAAAATTTAAACAAAACACCCAAACAGAAAAAAAATTTCCATTTGGAATGCAGTCTGAGTTCCCCAGATGTTTTGAAATGCTTTGCCAGATATTTAAACATAACCCAAAGTATGTTTGGCTAGTACTTCCTTATTAAAATTTTGGGTAAATTTGAGGGAAGGTGTATCTATATATTTCTGATTCATTTGCATTCAACTCATCAAACCAATATTTAGATGCCACTTCATTTCAAAAAATCTTTACAGAATTAAAAACCAGGAAGTTCTATTTTACAAAGCGTAAACAAATTTGAACATCAAACTGTTCTTATTGATGGGATTTGCCAAGACTGAAGAGACTGAATGAATTCTAAACTTGGCAAAATACAACCCCCCTACCTCTGTACCAGACTTATTCTGTCATTTGCAGAAGGTCACAAAGTTGTGCTCTTGGGAGAATATATGTATACTTTTTTTTTTTTTTTTGAGATGGAGTTTCACTCTTGTTGCCCAGGTTGAAGTGCAATGGCACAATCTCAGCTCACCGCAACCTCTGCCTCCCGAGTTCAAGTGATTCTCCTGCCTCAGCCTCCTGAGTAGCTGAGATTACAGGCATGCACCACCACACCTGGCTAATTTTGTATTTTTGGTAGAGACAGGGTTTCTCCATGTTGGTCAGGCTGGTCTCAAACTCCCAACCTCAGATGATCCACCTGCCTCGGCCTCCCAAAGTGCTGGGATGACAGGCATGAACCACGGCACCCCACAGGAGAATATGTTTTAATGTGTTCTTGATTTGCATACTAAGCTTTGTTCATACCAAACTGGAGAAGAAACTTTAAAAGTATGAAAAGTTTCTGTTCTCTGTGTCGTGGTTCCAATCTCAATTTCTCATGGGATTCTATGGCACAGAACCAATTTTCTCATTACTAGAGCTCAGGTCTCTTGAGGAAGAGATAGTCATAGCATATGCCGCTCTCAGAGGAATAGGGTGAAGGGTTTTATTCATTGACTGCAGTGTCTGCAATGGCAATAATTTACTTTTCCATAAATTGTAGTGATCATGTGAATGGCTTGTTACATTTAAACAGAAAGTGTATAAAATCCCTAAATGGTTTTTCATGATAGCTTATTAACAATTTTTGTCTTTAGTCATTTAGCTTTTCTACTGAGAAAGAATAGTATAAGAAAGGCTGGCATTGCAAATACCCAGGAGTTTAAGTAAAGATCACCTAAGATTGGCCAGATGGCCAAAACTTTTAAATTCTTAGTCTCTTAGTCACCACAAGGGATCCAAGCACAAAAACATTAGACTTAAGTTCAAGAGGTAATATGAAATGACATCAGAGTACCAGCCAAACGTTGGGAACAAAAGGCAACATAAATGTGGGTATGAAGTAACAAATTCTTTATTGAAAGAATTCTTTTTAGCTACAACAATTGATAGGTTCTATTATAATCAAACCCTTTATAGCAGATTGATTTCATAAATCTTAATCGCTCAAATTCTTCACATTTCCCTGCATCCACAAAGTGTCATGTCATGTGATTTGCAGGGCCTTACCACTCTGGGATGAAGTCTTATACCCGTTTTTTTTTTTTCCATGAGTTATAAAAATTTATAATTTTGTTGAGTTATAATTTCTATACAATAAAATCCACCCATTTTTAAATGCATAGTTTGATGAGTGTATACAGTTGTATAATCACCACCACAATCAAGATATAGAACATTTCTGTCACTCAAAAAGGTATTCATATGGCCCTGTGCAGCTAATCTAATTTCATCATCTCCAGCCTCAGGCAAAGACTAATCTGGTTTCTGTTACTATAGCTTTGCTTTTCCTAGAATTTCATAAAAATGGAAACATACAGCATGCAGTCTTCCATATCTGGCTTCTTTTTCATTTAACATAATGCCTTTGAGATTCACCATGTTATTACATGTATCAGTAGTTTACTTCTTTTTGTTATTGAGAAGTATTCCATTTTAAGGAAATACTATAATTTGTGTATACATTAATAAACAAATTGTTATTTGAATTGTTTTCAGCTTATAGCTACTGGAAATGAAATTGCTATGAACATTTATGTACATATCTTTGGGTGAACACCTGTTTTTATTTCTCTAATGTAAACATCTAAGAATTGAATTACTGGGTCATATGATAAGTGTATATTAAATTTTATAAAAAGCTTTTAAACTGTTTTTCAAAGGACTGCACCATTTCACATTTCCCATTAGTAATGCAAGAGAGTTCCAGGTGCTCCATGTCCTCACTAATATGTAGTATTATAAATATTTTTAATTTTAGCCATTCTAATGTATGTAATGGTACCTCATTGTGTTTTTAATTTGTGTTTCCCTAATGATGAATGAGCATTTTTCATGTCCTTATTTAGCATTTGGATATCTTCTTTGGTGAACTGGCAGTTCAAATCTTTTGCCCATTTGTTTCTCATTTATTATTTGAACCTCATTCAAAATGAAATAGATAGTAATCCATTATCAGTTAAAGAAATTAGATTTGTCCTTATACTTCTCACAAAGAAGGATCTGATGGCTTCAGTGGTGAACTTAATATTAAGGTATAACTATTACCAATTCAACTAGGAATACTTCCCAATTCATTTTATGAGTCCAGCTTTACCCTGACACCAAAATCAAAGACATTACAGGAAAAGAAAACTAAAAATCAATTTCCCTCATTACATAGCCCCCCCACCCAAATTTAACAGATTTGAACAAATCAAATCCAATAATATGTAAAAAAGGTAATACATCATGACCAAGTGGTTGGTATTTTTCTCAGAATGTAAAGTCGGTTTAATATTAAAAACGATTAGTGTAATTCACCATATTAGCAGACTGAAAAAGTAAAATTGACTAACTATCTCAATAGATGCACATAAAGCATTTGACAAAATTCAATATCCATTCATGATAAAAGCTCAGCAAACTAGGAATAGATGGGAATTTCTCCATTCTGATCAAAAGTCAGGCATGGAAGACCTACAGGTAACATTACAGTTAGTGGTAAAAGACTGAATGCTTTCCTTTAGGATTATGTCCTGTCTTACTACTCTTACTACTTGTATTCATCACTGTACTGGAGATCCTGGAAATGGGGCAGAGGTGGGGTATGGTGGAGGCAGAGGGTAGAGAAAGCATGGCGAGTGGACAAGAGGAAGTAAAACTTTCTGCATTTGCAGGCAACATGATTATCTACATAGAAAATCCTAAAGAACTCTCAAAAAGGTTACAAGAATGAATAAGTGAGATTAGAAAAGTTGAAGTATGCAAGTTTATTAAACAAAGATCAATTGTATCCTTTTTAGTCACTAAATTAGGATTCTCTAGAGGGACAGAACTAACAGGATAGATGTGTATATAAAGGGGAGTTTATTAAGGAGTATTGACTTAACACGATCACAAGGTCCCACAACAGGCCATCTGCAAGCTGAGGAGCAAGGAAGCCAGTTCGAGTCCCAAAGCTGAAGAACTTGGAGTCCAATGTTCAAGGGCAGGAAGCATCCGGCACGGGAGAAAGGTGTAGTCTGGGAGGCTAAGCCAGTCTAATGTTTTCACGTTCTTCTGCCTGCTTTTATTCTGGCCACACTGGCAGCTGATTAGATTGTTACCACTCAGATTAAGGGTGGATCTGCCTTTCCCAGTCCACTGACTCAAATATTAATCTCCTCTGGCAACACCCTCACAGACACACCCAGGAACAATACTGTGCATCCTTCAATCCAACAAGTTGACACTCAGTATTAACCATCACAGTCACAAAGAATTAGGACTTGAGAATTTAAAATATAACATTTGGGCTGGGCGTGGTGGCTCACACCTGTAAGCCTAGCACTTTGGGAGGCTGAGGTGAGTGAATCACAAGATCAGGAGATCGAGACCATCCTGGTGAACACGATGAAACCCTATCTCTACTAAAAATACAAAAAATTAGCCGGGCGTGGTGGCGGATGCCTGTAGTCCCAGCTACTCGGGAGGTTCGAATGGCATGAACCCGGGAGGCAGAGGTTGCAGTGAGCCAAGATCACGCCGCTGCACTCCAGCCTGGGCGACAGAACGAGACTCTGTCTCAAAATAAAAATAAAAATAAAATAAAATAAAATAAAATAAAATAAAATGTAACACTTACAATGGCATCTAAAAACATGAAAATACCTAGGTATAAATTTAACAAAATGTGTGCAACACCTCAATACTAAAGCATAAAACTTCATGGAATGAAATTAAAGACTTAGGTTAATAGAGAGATATTCCATATTTATGGGCCAGAAAACTCAATAATGTTAAAATCTTAGTTATTCCCAAATTATAGACAACACAATCCAAATCAATATTATAACATATTTTTTGTAGAAATCAATAGTTATTTAAACATATTATTAAAATGCAAAAGAACTAAAATTCTCAAAATTATTTTGAAAAAGAAAAAAGTTGGAGGAATTACACTGTCTGATTTTAAGGTTTCACAAAGCTGCATAATTAAGGCAATGAGGTGTTGGATGGACAGATAGATCCATGAAACAGAATGGTGGCTTAGAAATAGATCCACACATATATTGTCAATTGATTTTCAGTGAAGGTGTCAATGTAATTCCACAGGGAAAAGAAAGTCTTTTCAAAAAGCCACTGGATGTCCATAAGAAAATAAAACGATTCTTTACCCTGATCTCACACCTTTTACACAATTTATTTACATAAACGGATAATAGAGCTAACTGTAAGAGCTAAACTATAAAGCTTCTAGAAGAAAATATGTTTTTAAAAAATTGAACTGGGTTAACGCAAAGACTTTATTATACAGGATACAAAAAGCACAAACCTTGAAAGATAAAAATTAACTAGACTTCTTTAAAATTATAAACTTTAGCTCTTCAAAAATCACTGTTAAGAAAATGAAAAGGCAAGCCACAGAGTTGGAGAAAATACTTGTAAAACATATATATTATAAAAGATTGTAGCCAGAATATATAAAGAACTCTTTAAGCCATTTAAACAGGTGTGTAATAGTATCTGATTGGGGTTTTAATTTGTTTTTTCCTAATGATGAATGATAGTATTTTTTGTTTTTTGGTCTGTTTCTGTTTTGTTCTGTTCCGTTTTTAACCACCCATATCTCACCTTTGGTAAAGTGTTTGTTCAAATCATTGCCTATTCTTTTCTTTATATTGGGGTGTTTCCCCTTATATTTATTTTCTTTCTTTTTTTTTTTTCTTTTTTTTTTTCTTTTTTTTTTTTCTTTTTTTTTTTTTTTTGAGACAGGGTCTCGCTCTGTCACCCAGGCTGGAGTTCAGCTACAATGTTGTGATCTCAACTCGCTGCAACCTCTGCCTCTCGGTTCAAGCAATTCTCATGTCTCAGCCTCTTGAGTAGCTGGGATCACAGGCATGCACCACCATCCCCAGCTAATTTTTTGTATTTTTAGTAGAGATGGGGTTTCGCCATGTTGGCCAGGTTGGTCTCGAACTCCTGGCCTCAGGCAATTCACCCACCTCAGTCTCCCAAAGTGCTGGGATTACAGGTATGAGCCACCACACCTGGCTCTCCTGTATTTATTTTAATGTCTGTTTGATCTGTAGTGCTGTCTTCTCATTCATGCCAGATATTGGTGATTTTGGTCTTTTATGTTTTAAAATTAGTCTCACTAGAGGGTAGATTCATTTTATTAATTCTGTCAAAGCTTTTAGTTTTAATATCTCTCTTTTTCTTCCATTTTGTTTCATTTATTTATGCTCTCATTTTTATTATTTCTTTCATTTTTATTTTTTAGGGGTTTGGTTTGCTTTTCTTTTTGTAGTTTCATAAGGAGGAAACGGAGATCATTGATGTGAGATCTTCCTTCTTTTCTAATTTAAGCATCAAATATTACAAATTTCTCTTGAATCATTGTACTGGTTGATTTCACAAGTTTTGATACATTATGTTTTCATTACCATTCATTTAAAAATATTTCCTAATTTTCCTTACAATTTCTTCTTGGATCCATGAAATATTTAGAAATGAGGGGAGTTTTGTTTTGTTTTGTTTCTTGTTTGTTTGTTTGTTTTTGAGACAGGGTCTCCCTCTGTCAACCAAGCTAGATGGCAGTGGTGTGATCATAGCTCACTATAGCCTCAATCTGATGGGCTCAAGTGATCCTCCCACCTCAGCCTCCTGAGTAGCTGAGACCACAGGCATGCATCACCACACCTGGCTATTTAAGAAATTTATTTATTTATTTTTTGTAGAGATGAGTTTTCACTATGTTGCCCAAGTTGTCTCGAACTCCTGGACTCAAGCAATCCTCCCACCTCAGCCTCACAGAGTACTCATTACAGGCCTGAGTCACTTCCCCTGGCCAGAAGTGAGCTTTTAAATTTCCAAATATTTGGGAATTTTCCAATATCTTTTTGTTTAGAGCTTAATTTTTGTGGTCAGAGAATAATACACAGTATATGGTTTAAATCTTTTAAAACTTATTGAGATGTTTTACAGCCTATGTTGTGGTCTATCTTTGTAGATATTTCATGTTCTCTTGAAAAGAGTACGTATTTCGCTCTTGTTGGATAGACTGTTCTCTAAATGTCAATTAGGTCTATTGATGAATAGTGTTGGGCAAGGCTGCTATATTTTTACTAATTTTTGTCTACTTATTCTGTCAGCTTATTCAGAGATAAATATTGAAATCTCCTATATTTGTCTTTTTCCTTTTAATTCTGATTCTTTATTCTTATTTTAAGAATAGTTTTGGGTTTACAAAGATAGTACAGAGCATTCCCACACGAACTGAACCCAGTTTCGCCTGCTGTTAATATCTTACATTACTATAGTTCATTTGTTGCATGAAGGAAACAACATGGCTTTTAACCAGACCATATAGTTTATTCAATGTCATTATTTCTTTCTTAGTATCCTTTTTCTGTTCCAAGATCTAATCCAGTATATTGCATACCATTTAGTCATTAAATCTCCTTAGCCTTTTCTTGTCTATGACAGTTTCTCCAGACTCTCCTTATTTTTAATACCTTGACAGTTTTGAGGAGTTCTGGTCCAATATTGTGTACACTGTTCCTCAATGTGGGGTTGTCTGATGTTTTTCTAATGGTTAGATTGATGCTATGGGTTTGGAGGAGGAAGATCACAGAGGTGAAGTGCCATTCTCATCACATCATATCAAAGGTACATGCTGTCAATGACTTCTCATTGATGAAGTTAACCTTGACTAGTAGGCCAAGGTGGCATTTGCCAGGTTTCTGCACGGTAAAGTTACTTTTTCTCTCCTTTCCATACTTCACTCTTTGTAAACAAGTCAGTAAGCACAGCCACACTCAAGGGGAGGGTGAAATATATATTATTTGGGATACTTCTACAAGGAGATCTGTGTCTTCTTTTTTATCTATTCTATCATTTTTACATCTGCGTTGATTTAAGGGCATGTATTTTATATACTTTAGGATATAATCCAATACCACATTATTTATTTTGTTGCTCAGAATGTTCCAACTTTGGCCATTGGGAGCTTTTTCAGCTTGGCTCCGGTTCTGTCAGGTTTTGCTTCATGTTTTTTGAAGTTCTCTTATGAAGTGCATACATGTTTAGGACTGTTATTTTCTCCTACTGAATTTATTCCTCTCCCATTAAGAAATGTTTCTGTTTGTCTCTGGTATTGTTTCTTCTGTGTGCATCAATATATTGAGTTCATGGATAGTCTGATTAAAAAAAAAAAAAAAACCCAGGAGGCTTCTGGAAGATCTTTTGCTCTGATCAGGATTATCCTGGTTATTTCAGTCTAGGGCTACAAAGCAATGCTTGAATCACCATCAGATCAGATCTACCAAGGAGAAATCCAGTTGGCAAGAAGGAGCTGGATTGCCTAAAAGTATTTTCAAACATCACAGTCTTGAATTTTCTCAAACCAACAGGAAATTAAAATTTATTGCAAACTCCTGTATCAAGGCTCACAAACCAGAATGAGTCAAAAAATGAGATGATGAAATGTCAGCACTGATTTATGAGGTTTTGGCTTGTGAACTCTTTGGTTACTCCCTATCTGTCTTTTTCTGTCTGTCTCAGTTTCTTGAAAACTTTTCCTAAATTATGTAAATCATGCCTGGTGGGGCCCATGATTTCTGCTCATATTGGGAACAGAAAACTGTCCTAATGCCCTTCTGTCATTCCTTCATCTGTTCCTCCCTGCCTCTTTCTTTTCCTCTTTTCTCAATCTCTCTTTGCTTTCCTCCTTGTTACTAAACATTTATTTATCAAGTGCCCACTATGCATAAAGTCTGGTAGTACAGTTGCTCTCAAACCTTTTTGATCATGATTAATACTAAGAAACACATTTTTATATCAAAACCCAAAGCCCAGTTCTCTCTCATAGACACACACACACACACACACACACACTTCACTAAACAACTCTCCTGTAGACACATTAGTCTGCTCAGGCTGTCATAACAAAATATCACAGACTGGGAGGCTTAAATAGAAATGTATTATCTCACAGTTCTGGAGGCTAGAAGTCCAAGATCCAGATCCTTCAGGGTAGGTTTCTGGTGAGGGCTCTCTTCTGGCTTGCAGACGGCCACCTTCTCACTCTTTTCACATGTGTGTATATAAGAGGGAAAGAGAGCATGCTCTCTGGTATCTCTTAGAATGACTCTAATCCTATCAGATCCACCTCTATGATTTCATTTAATCTTAATTACTTCCTTACTCCAAATAGAGCTACACTGGGGGTTAGGGCTTCAAATTATGAATTTGGGGGTGAGGGAAATATACATGCAGTTCATAAAATTAGATATTTTGCAATCAGACATTTTCTGTTCTATTTCATTCTGATTATTTTAATTTAATGTTGGTGACACCCACTAAACTAATTTCATGATCTGCTACTGGGTCAGGGCCTATATTTGAAAAATGCTGCTGGGAAGAATATAAGAAGTTAAAAGGCGAAGGTCCTACCTTCTAGAGGCTTACATTCTAATTGGGAGAGTAGGGCATGGCCTTCAATTGCAGCAACCTGTGGCACTATGAGACGTGTGTTTATCAAAAGCAGAGCAGAGTTTGCCTGGAGTGACATGGAGATACTGAGTGGAGGAAGTGGGGTTTGAGTCAGGTCCTGGTGGGTGGATAGACCAGGACCCACATCAATACCATGTCCTTCGGACAGTTTGCCATGGGATGCACGTCTTCAGGATGCCTGCTCCACATCTGCAGACCCTCAGAGCCCTGCAAAAATGTGAAAGGAGGCCAGGCGCAGTGACTCACGCCTGTAATCCCAGCACTTTGGGAGGCTGAGGTGGGCAGATCATGCCTGAGTTTGAGACCAGCCTGACCAACATGGTGAAACCCCGTCTCCACTAAAAATACAAAAATTAGCTGGGCATGGTGGCACACACCTGTAATGCCAGCTACTCAGGAGGCTGAGGCAGGAGAATTGCTTGAACCTGGGAGGCGGAGGTTGCACTGAGCCGAGATCACGCCATTGCACTCCAGCCTAGGCAACAGAGCAAGACTCCGTCTCAAAAATAGTAATAATAATAATGTGAAAGGAGTGGATGTTGGGCTTCTTACCTCAGTAAGCAGTGTGTCCCCTGCCTGGAGACAGCTACCTGAGTGGTGGGAATCAGATAGCCCTGCCAACCTGGCCAGCCTGGGGGGAGCCTGTCAGAGCCTCATCACTGTCCAATGGAGTGGTGTTCAAAAGTTCCTATGACTTTCATCTCAGGAGACTGAAGTTACACTGCCAGGGCTACAAGTGGGGCAAGTGAATTTATGGGCCTCATCTTTGCCTACTTGTGGACATTGCCAGGCCAGAGCCTCAGATCACCCTCCAATTTAGGACCATTTTGACATGAGTAACAGGTTTGGGCTGAGAATAGCCCCACTTGGAAAGTATATGGGGTCGAAAATAGTAAGATCAACAACTATGGGTTTGAATCGCAACTCCAGCACAGTTGAGAGACTTTGGGCAAGATGCTCTCTCATTCCTCATTTCTCATCTGTAAGATAGGGTAGTATTAGCCCCAGCCTCATAGGGTCATTTGAAAATGGGCTGAATTAACATCTGTAAGGTGGTTAGAACAGTGTCTGGCATAATACACCCTATGAAATAGTATGTTAACTAAAGCCATTACTACTGTTTATTAAATCCTTTTTATATTGGCTACCGTGCTAATTGCCTGAGATATGTTATTTGATTTGATCGTCACATCAACACTATGAAGCAGTATTATTATCTTAAAGAAAAACAAACTAGGATCTAGAAAATGTAAGTAACTTCCCAACAGCAAGCAGCTGGTAAATGACAAAGTTGGGTTTGAAAAGTGATGGTGATGATTTTAACCATTATAAATGCAGATGGTTTTGTTTTATGGTTATATAAAATATTCACATGGTTCCAGAGTCAACTGTCCACAAATTTAGCTTCTGTACCTGTCTCTTCCATCCTACTCTTGTCCTTCCTATATAGATAACTGATTTTTTAAACTTGTTTTTCAGGCCAGGTGCAGTGGCTCATGCCTGTAATTCTAGCACTTTGAGAGGTTGAGGCAGGTGGATTGCTTGAGCTCAAGAGCTCAAGACCAGCCTGGGCAATATGGTGAAACCCCATCACTACCAAAAAATACAAAAAATTATCCAGGTGTGGTGGCATGTGTCTGTGGTCCCAGCTACTAGGCAGGTTGAGGTGGGAAGATCACTTGAACCTGGGAAGTTGCTGTGAGCAAGGATGGCGCCACTGCACTCCAGCCTGGATGACAAAGTGAGACTCTGTCTCAAAATAAATAAATAAATAAATAAATACATACACACACAAATAAAATAAAATAAGACTGTCTCTCTTTTTCTTTTAAAAAACTATAAGCAAGGCCAGGCACAGCGTCTCATGTCTGTAATTCCAGCTCTTTGGGAGGCCGAGGTGGGAGGATCATGAGGTCAGGAGATTGAGACCATCCTGGCTAACACGGTGAAACCCTGTCTCCACTAAAAATACAAAACAATTAGCCGGGCGTGGTGGCGAATGCCTGTAGTCCCAGCTACTTGGGATGCTGAGGCAGGAGAACGGCGTGAACCCGGGAGGCGGAGCTTGCAGTGAGCCGAGATCGCGCCACTGCACTCCAGCCTGGACGACAGAGCGAGACTCTGTCTCAAAAAAAAACACAAAAAACAAAAAACTATAAGCATGTATTGTATGTATAGGTATATGTGTTTATATATATATACGTATATAGTATGATCGTTCTATGGTAGGGAGTTTGGTTCTATGAGAGAGTTTGGTTCCAGGACCCCCACAGATACCAAAAGTGGAGGATGCTCAAGTCCCCGATATCAAATGGCATATAACCTATGCACATCCTCCTATGTACTTCAGATCATCTCTAGATTACTTATAATACCTAAGACAATATAAATACTATGTAAATAGTTGTTATACTGTGTTGTTTACGGAATAATAAGGCAAAAAAGTCTGTACATGTTCCGTACAGATACAGCCAAACATTTCTTTTCCTGAATATTTTTGTTCCTCAGTTGTTTGAATGTAGGGATGCAAAACCCATGGATAAAGAGGGCCGACAGTACTCCCATTCTTAAACAGTGGCAGGCTGTTTATCTAAAAAATATATATGGATTTTTTTCCCACTTTGCTTTTTTTGTTTTTTACTTACCAGTATTTACCCCCTGAGATCATACCCAAATCTCCATTACTTGCTTCTGTTGTGGAGTACTCCATCGTGTACCTGTACCGTAGTTTATTCAATTCATTCCCATTGATGGACATATAGGGGGTTCCAGTCTTTGCTTTACAGATGTTGTTGCAGTGAATAGCTTTGTGCATACAACTTTTCATATAGTTTCCAGTGTATTTTGGGATAGCTCCCTGAAAGTAGGCCTGCTAGGTCAAGAGGGAAATGTAGACATGTTTTTCTCGATCTTGCCAATGCCCCTTCCATGGAAGTTGTAGCATTTTGCACTACTATGTCCCCACAGTCTTCCCAAGAAACATGTTTTCAAATTTTTGTCAAGAAAAATTTTAAAATAATTTTTTCCTTCTTAGAGAAACAATATGTGTTGTTTTTAGATATTCTGGGGGGAAAACGCACACTCTGAAATTCTCAGCAATCCCTTTTCCTAGAATTGCTTTGCCATTAAGTATTTAATGGCTAGTCCTCATGTGGGAAATTCAGGATCCTTCCTTCCCAGTATCTCCAGGTAATCGTGGGAGGGTTTGGCCAACTCTTTTGGTCATGCCAGGCTTTGAGTTACTATTCCAGTTGAATCCATGGTGCCTGCCTGTGCCCCTGCCCTCCATGAGTCATCTCCTTCGCTCTGATCATATCCATCTCTTTCTGCTCTAAATAACCACAATCCAAAGCTGTGTATGGAGCTGACGTTACTGAAGGCTGTGGCAGTAGAGGAGTCACGTTCACACAGCAACAGCCCACAAGCTTCAGGGGAATAGCAGACAACAGCAGCCCCTGGCCCCCAGCCCCCAGCAAGGAATTCTCAGTGCCAGAGCCCCAGCCTCCAGATGCCCTGGGCTTGCTGTGCTCCTTCCTCAACTACCCACATCTCTTCCTTCCCACTCGCAAACCCAAGCTTCTTACTTTACTATGCAAAGAATCTTAGCTTCCATTGTCACACCAGCTCCCTCTAGTTTAGAGTTTCCATCATTTTTGCTCATAAAATGACTCATCTCAGCGTTTTGATGACGAAAACAGCTTTTATCCATAAAAGAAATTCTACCAGCATATAAACTCATTTTCCTCCCAAGTAAATTTTAAAAATACAAAGAATAAAACCCAAATCATCCATAATCCTTTCACCTAGACAGAGATGAACACTGTCAACAGGTTGGTATAATTCATTCAGGATTGCCCCCTAGGTTGTGTGGGACACTAGGTAAAGACTTTTTGCAAAACTCCTGTCTATAAGAAATATCTGAGTCACCTCAAATCAGCAGGTCAGCACCATCCTAGCTGCCCAGTGTTGAATAATCCCACGAAAAAATCCTTGCCAGGCAGCAGAAACACTCCTAAACCTGGAGACCAACCGAGATAACCCCACAAACACAAGGCTGCAGCTCCCTGGAGCATCTGATTGACTCCCAGCGCCCAGAATAGGGAGTGGCACAGGGTCAGGGTATCCCAAAAAAAGGAGAAACATGGGCCGAGCACCGCACTTGGACATCCCTGCTGGTTTTGTCTGGTCCTGGACACCAAAGAAGGATTTCCTTGGAGAAAGGCACGTAAAGCTGGGGAGCGGGGCAAGAACGAGGCGCGGGGCCCAATATAGGGCACTGTTTGTCAGTCTAAGGATGGTACCATATCTGCTGACAAAGCTGTGTAAACCAATGTCAGGATCTCATACCCCACAATGCTAATCAAATTGGTATGGAGCAAAGCACACATATCGCTTTTATTATTATTTTATTTGTTAACAGTGGCCAAGCTTACGGGATTTTATTTAATTTTTAGTTTTTAATTTTTGTGGGTACATAGTAGTTGTATCTATTTATGGGGTACATAAGATGTTTTGATACAGGCCTGCAATGTGTAACAATCACATCATGGTAAATGGGGTATCCATCCCCTCAGGCATTTATCCTTTGTGTACAAACAATCCAATTATACTCTTTTAGTTGTTTTTCAGTGTATAATTAAATTATTATTGACTATTGTCACCCTGTTGTGCTATCAGATACTAGGCCTTATTCATTCTAACTATTATTCTTATTTTTTTAATCCATTAGCCATTCCTGCCTCCCCCTCACATCTCCACAACCCCATACCTCTTTCAGAAGCTGTCCAGGGATTTTTTACCACGGAGTCAGAGTTGAGAGCATTCAACTTAATAGTGCTTAAAATCCTTGCTTCTTCCCTTCCTGGGAAACTGAGATTATAATGGGCCCAAGCCACCCAGTGGGCCAAGACCAGAGCCCTGATATCCTTCGTGTACCCACACCCTACTCCCCACTTGTCTTAAGAGGCTGAGTGTCTAGGCTGCTCAGTTCCTTCCACCTAGCATGACTTGAGAACTCCCTTCTTCTCTCTCTCTCTCTTTTTTTTTTTGAGATGGAGTCTTGTCGTGTTGCCCAGGCTGGAGTGCAATGGCGTGATTTTGGCTCACTGTAAGCTCTACCTGCCCGGTTCAAGCAATTCTCCTGCCTCAGCCTACCGGAGTAGCTGGGATTACAGGTGCGCACCGCAACGCCCAGCTGGTTTTTGTATTTTTAGTAGAGACGGGGTTTCACCATGTTGGCCAGGCTGGTCTCGAACTGCTCACTTTAGGTGATCCACCTGCCTCGGCCTCTCAAAGTGCTGGGATTACAGGTGTGAGCCACTGCACCTGGCCCTTTCTTCTCTTTTGATGTAGTTTTTAAGTACTGTAGCTGCCAATAACATCTCTGCTGTTACTGCCCTTACTAATCTTTATGCTGTCGAGCTAAACATGTGCTCATTAATAGATGGGAAGGGTCTTAAGAAAGACACAGCCTTTTTCAACTAATCGGCATTAATCATTTCCTTTGGTTAAACTGGCTGAGACAAAAGCCAGAGGGGTGCTTGTTCTTTTTTGTAATCAGTGCGACTCCATAAGGAAGTGCAGGTGATGTGACTTCCAGGCCTATTCCCCATGGCGCAGAAACAGGCTGAGAGCAGAGAGGAGCTGAGAGCACACATTTCCCTCTGCTGATGTTCAATTACAGGGCTGGCCTGCTGACAGCTGACAGGTCTGGTTCAGACATTGTAGCCCAAGCTGGGGTTTGGATTCTTTCAAACCATCTACACATAAGGAAGGGAAAACACCACCATGATTTTCTCTGACACTTTCCCTGAGTTCCTTTTCCATTATTATTGTTAGAAATTCCAGAAAGGAAAACACTGAATTAAGCATTACATACATTCCTCTCTGGATGAGAACTGGGTGTGTGGATTCTTGGGTTTATGATTGAAATTCGTGTATACCAAGTACTTGGTAGCCCAGGAAAGGCCAGAAAATCCTCATGCCTACCTTTCTTTGGCTATAAAATGGGGTCAACACATTGGCTTCAAAGGCCAAGCTACTCACTCTAGCCTTGTTGGAATTTTCCTGATAGCTTGTTGGGATGGTTGAGAAAGATGTGTCCTCTCCTAAGCAGAAGCTAACCTGAGCTGGAATGTCAGTCAGGTCCTGGCAGGAGTAGATGGCGCACTCGGAAGAGAGTTTTTGAGTAGATGATTCACAGAGGTGTGGGTAAACCTATGAGAAATGAGGAAGTGCCCTGGGGCTAATGACAGCACTGTGGCCTTCCCATCCCCAGGCCTGAAAGGACAGGAAGAGAAAGTGGTTTTAGGACTCTGGTGAGACCTGTCATTGGAGGAGCTGTGGTCTTCAGTAGAGATGCAGCCCCTGCCAACCCACCGCCCAGCAGGGAGGGGTTGGGGAGTAAATATCCCAAACTCACTCAACCCCACCCTCTGATCTCCTACTGTGCCTCCCTTTGGCGGAACCCAGCAGGAAACCAGAAGGCAAGAGAGCCCAGCTGCTGGAGCCCAAAGAGGTCAGCCTCTGGGGCACAGAACAGGGTGGAGAAAGAGAGTGAATCCCATAGGGCAAAAGGAGAATATCCCCTAGAGCTGGGCAAACAGTCCCATAGCTCCCCATCCCAATAACAAGTCTCCAAATATGCATCTCCAATGTACGCACCTCCTTCAAGATTGTGTCCTGATGCTCACTGTTAACACAATGATGTACACAAAATCACACAATCAACTGTAAAGACCTACACAGATTCCAATTTATTCCTATGGTTGCTATTGGAATTAGAAACCTAGCCATTAGATGTCAGGGACTAAGCAAATAGAACAATGTAGCAACTGTCCGCCCCCGAGGCTGTTATTAGGCTCCTTCCAACTCTGTGCTTTGGTGCCTGTGCTCCATCTGTGACCAGGTGGCCCCACTGGAAATTCCAACAGCATAAGCTACAGTCATTCCGCCTGCTCAGTGTTGATTTTCCTCTCTCCTCAGCTCCTGCAGGGTGGAATGTCAGCTAAGTGGCAGGGAGCCTGCTCACCAAGGGGCTGGCTGATTGCTTAGGAAACCCATCCCTCTACTGGAATTTAATAAAAACCACCCACCAGACACAGGGTGGGGGCACTGGCTCTTTAAATGATGCTTTTCTTTAAGGGGGGAAAATCGATCTGTGTCAGTAAAAGAAAGAAGAGAAAGAATCTAGTTATTCAAAGATGGAAGAAAAAATGTTTTTAATTTGTAACTTTGCTAATTTCATTCTCCTTCTCAAACTCTTTGATGGCTATCATTGCCTAGGGAATACATTGTAAATGCTTTAGCCTGAGATCTGGCCTCAGCTTTTGCTACCACACCTTTCATTACTCTCCTTCAATTATCCTTCTTCCATCAAATTGTGTGACTCAGAGGACATTTTCTGGGCAGTTCCAGGTATCCTCCCACACACAGCTTTTTCATGCTGTAGACCAGTGATTCCCAACACAGGGTGTTCTTGCCCTTCAGGGGGACATTTGGCAGTGTCTAGAGCCATTTTTGGTTATTACACTGGGACAGGGGTACTACTAGCATCTGGTAGGTAGAGAGTCCAGGGATATCACTAAACATCATACAATGCACAGGCCAGGCCCTGACAACAAAGAGCAGCATGGCAGCAGGACTGAGACTATGCCCGACTGTCTCCCAACTCTCTCCATCTTGGGTATTCATTGATTCATTCATGAACCTTGCGTATTCACCGTAGTGAAACCTGCATTGTCCAGGACACTAGCCACTTATCACATGTGGCTGTTGAGCACTTGAAATGTAGTTTGTCCAAACTCGGATGTGTTGTGTCAAATGTTAATCAGATTTCAAAGACTTCGTAAGAAAAATGGAATGTTATTGTTCCATTGATAATTTTTATGTTGATGACATGCTGAGATGATAATATTTTATATATTCTGGGTTAAATAAAATACACCATTAAAATTAATTTTACCTTTTTTTACTTTATTAAAGTAGCTACTAGAAGATTGTAAATTACAGGTATAGCAGAATTGTAATGTTATTAACACTGGTCCAGAACAGGGATTGACAAACTTTTTCTGTAAAGGGTCAGATAGGAAATAATTTAGGCTTTGTGGGTCTCTGTCACATTTCTCCTCCTCCTTCTCTTTCTCCTCCACCTTTTAAAAAAACTTTTTTTTTTTTTGAAACAGTGTCTCGCTACATTGCCCAGTCTGGTCTTGAACTCTTGGCCTCAAGCAATCCTCCCAACTCGGCTTCCCAAAGTGCTGGAGTTACAGTCATGAGCCACTGTCCCTGGCCAAAATATAAATCTTTTAAAAAATACAAAACTCTCTTAAACTTTTTAAAAATATAAAACCTTTTAAAAACACAAAAGAAACATTCTCAGTTTGAGGGCCATATGAAAAATAGGCCTTGGCCCCAGATTCAGATGGTGGGTCACAGTTCATAGCTCGTGGCCCTGTGGAGGTCAGTGAGCTCCTGAAGCAACCCTTCTCTCCTGTCCTTTCACAGAGGGCTTCTTCGACTTCACTGCATCCTTCCTCTCATCAAGTCTGGTATCTGCATCTCAGCCCTTTCTTAATCCATGGCTCCTAGAAGTTGATATAATCTTTCCCAATGTGGATCCTCCAGAGAGACTGGCATGATGCCTCACACCAAGCATGGACTGATGAGGAAGGTGGTAGCATACAGGGGTGAGGTGCCCAAGGTGTAGCTGGGTCTTGACCTTGCCCTCCATGACCTTCCATTTTCCTTACTTCTAAGTGGAGCAAATGACAGAGTCTCAATCAGACAGTGAGTGTGAAGATGAATGCAAAAATAGACAAATGGAGCACTTAGCACTTTGCTTTGAACATGGTGTGCTTCTCATTATTATTGTTAACATTTTTATGTGAGTCATTATTGTAATTTTTGAAACTTACATGTTTGTTGAGTTACAGAGATGAAAGAAATGTGAAAACGATTCTTGTTATTCTTCTTATTAATGGTCACTTTTAAAAACCGAGTTTTTATTGAATTGCATTTTAAAGTCTATAGAACTATGGTCTACTACTTTCAAAAATTTGACTGTTTTTCCAGTGAGTTACATACATGCATAAATGTGTATATGTTGGCAGCTCAGAATTAACAGAGTATTTTTTTAAGTTCTAAATTCCTCTCAAATGGGAACGAAGTGTTCTCCTGACCCTTTCTACACTCCTTATTACTGTCGACATCTGCAACTAATTGTTGATCTATAAGTCAAAACTGTGACCAATGCAAAAAACCTTTAGCAAAGCCTGCCTGGGCTTGGGTGACCCTTCTTAATGTATTTCAGATTAAGACTGAAACAAGCCACCTTTTAACTGTCCAACTGAGCACCAAACAGTAGCGGTGAGTATTTATCAAACATCAAATAATAACATGATCAGATGACATGCTTACCAGCGAAAATCTAATTTAAAGCTTTAAAAATGTTTCATTTGAATTTTCAAAACCCAGACTTTTTGATAGGTACAAAGAAATATATTTTCAGTGTGCAATTTGATTGACTAAAGTAACTATATGTCAACAAAATCAAATTTTGACCATCTGAATATCTTTGTAGTAAATGAATGGCATTTTAAGAAACCACAGGAAAAGGCAACATCCCATTTTGGTGAAGAATTCGGGTTCTGGAATAAACAGACACAAGTTTATGCCCCGGCTCTGCCATTTACTAACTGGGTGATGCGGGGCAAGTTATCCAACTTCCTTGAGCCTCATCTGTGAAATGGGGGCAACAGAGGCTTCCTTGTAGAAGAATCCTTGTGATAATTAAATGTGATGCATTTGAAGGGAAGCATTTGGCACACGGCAGACTATGTGTTTCAAACACTAGTAAAAGAAAGGCTACAAAATGTATAGTCTAGACGAGCAATAATATCTTTTTAAAAATTAAACTAGGCTGGTGGCTCACACCTGCAATCCCAGCACCTTTGGGAGGATCACAAGCACTTGCTGAGGATAGCAAGACCCTCATCTCTACAGAAAGAAAAGGCCCTCAGCTCAACAGAAAGAAAAGAAAAGAAAAGAAAAGAAAAGAAAAGAAAAGGAAAGAAAAAAAAAAGGAAGGAAGGAAGGAAGGAAGGAAGGAAGGAAGGAAGGAAGGAAAGAAAGAGGAAGGAAAGGTGGGGGAAGGAAAGAAGAAAGGAAGGAAACTAAACAAACCAAGTAAAGGTAATGGACATTATAGAATTATAGGCTATTTGTGTGTACTAACTAGTTTAGTTTGTATTCTTCAGAATAGTTAAACGAATAAATCTGTTTTCCTCACTTTGCAGCTGACTACCCAGAGTTGCTCTGTAGGAAGCAGCTTGTTGCAAATCAACAACCCGCTACCTGTCACTAGATTTCAGTTTCATTCCCTCCGGTGGATGATTACTTACCTCTTCTAGCTCTCTCCCAGGGCAGAGCCTACATTTTCTGTCACTCTCATCACACCCTCCAAAACTAGTAAAAATCTATCCAGCCATTTTCACGAGATGTGGTAAAGTCAAAGAAACAGAAACTTCACATCTAAAATACAATTTTGTTTATTTATACTCCATGGGATTCCAAAGTCAGATTTTATGTGATCAATATTCATGAATTTTTAAATTATGGATAACCCTGAGAATGAGGATTTGGTTTTCAATTTTTTTCTTGACATCTCCTCCATGTCTTGAGCTCTGGGCCAGTCATCTGTGTAACTGCAGACATCATTTTCCACTTCAGCTGCTACTTCTTAGCCTTGGACCACTTTCCTGCGAAATGAGAGGGCAGAGGCAGGATCCCCGGAGCCAAGGACGCAGAGGCAGTGGCCATATTCCCTTCAAATGGACAAGCTCCCTGGGCTGGAGCTTGGGTGCGCTTTAGCCTCCTTCTACCTATAGGGTTCTGAACCTGTCTGGGGTGCAGGGGAGTTCACCAACCACAGGTCCACACCAAAGCCCTCAGCCCCTTTAGACAGCTACAGCCACCCCCGGCCAAAGGCCAGGCCACTAAGGAGCCCTGAACACCACATCCTCTGGGGCCACACTTAGGAGGAAAGTTGTCTTCCCACAGCTGAAGCCATTGATAGGCTGAGCTAGCCCTTCTTCTATGATCAAAACAGTGTGTGTCTATCGGGCAATCGAATATCAACAGTGACTGAAACTCCCATTTCCCCTCCAGCCCAAGCATGCTCTGCAACAGGGGAGGAAAGGGTGGCTATTGACTAAGTGTCTCCAAGGTGCTTTCACAAGATGCTTGGTGCTTTGTATATATTATCTCATTTAATTCACAGCCACCACTGGAATAATGCATTTTAATCCCCATTTCATGGCTGAGAAAGTTGAGGTTCAGAAAGGTTAAGTCACTTGACTGAGGTCCTGTGGATCACAAGTGGCAGGGTCCAACCCAAGAATGACTAGCGTGTTCATAATCGGACTGCCACAGCAGGTCAAGAAGGGGTGGGCAGAAGGGGTGCTAACACTGCTCCATAATCCCACCCCTGATGAATGGACAGCCACCAATGTCAGGGTCACCGTGACTGGGTCTTTGTTCCAGTGCTGAATGCATGCACACACACCCACACCCGTGCACACACACACTCACATGCACCACAGGGTGCCGGATTAATGTGGCTGTTTTGATCTGCTCTGAGGTTCCTAACTCAAGCACTGAAATCCTGGGCTCGGCTTGAATTCAACCTGAGCCGAGAGCTGGCCAGGCCTCAGAAACGCAGGGCCGTCCATCACTTACGTCTCAGGTCTGCTCCTCAGAGAGCTGGAGTTGACCACAACTGCCTTGGCACAGTTCCACTGTGAGGGAGTCACAAAACAGGCATTTAAGTCCGGAGCGGAAAAAACACCCCAAGCTTGTTCGTTTTTCTGACAGGTGCTGGAGCCCATGAAAGGTCAGATTCCAGCTCGTAGTCACATCCTGGCTTAGCCGGCTCCAGGCACACAAAGGCCTGTCTGTCTCGCGCCAGCGCGGGGAGTGGGGATGGAGGCCAAGGGCTTAAAATGGCCGCCCGATGGCCCGCTCCTGCTGATCCATTCCTTCACGCACATTGGCCTCAATGAAGCATTGGGAAACCCAGCTGCCAGGGATGTGTGAAACGGGAGGAAGGAAGAATGCAGGCTTTTTTCTTATTTGGAATTGCAAGAGATATTAACCCCCCGGCAGCCCATGAATCCATGCCCTGACATCAGCCTGCTGTGGCTCATTTTGTAAGAGCCCCGGGGACACTTCTGTTTCATGTTCAAAGCCTTACCAGGCTGGAAAATTGAGTGAGAGCTGTCCCTCCAAGCCCTCAGCAAGGATGTTGGGAAATGAAGGAGTTTATTCTCTTCCTTGCTGGTGCATCAGGGATAGCTCACAGTCGCGGTGTTATTGGAACAGAGGGTGTGTGTTTAAATGCACGTAGCCACATGCTTTCATCCAGGAAGGTTTATTTTTGCAGCCTTTATGAAAACATCCTCCAATTCAAAATGGCTCCAAGGACCCACAGTCCTGTATTTTAAGTTCCTCACCAGCAGCTGTAGGCTGAGGTTCTTTACTGCTTCTAACTTCTTCAAAAGATCTCACCACCCTCTCTTGTCACATGACTTCTTCCCCTGCCTCTCTGTCACCTCCCCATAACTTTACACCAAATTATAATGCTGACAAGAAGCCAAAAGTTGCAGCGGCTGCTGCACATCATCTTTGTAAAGAAACCTGAGTGATATTGATCATTTAATAAAAACTTCAATTGACAGCTTCTTTTAAAATAACAAGCTCAGAGTACCAATACAATTCTTTAATTAAAAAGAAAAAACAACCTCGCTTTTGAACTTAAAAAACAGTGGTTTTGGAATTTTTCCCCCGCCAGTTGAAAATCTCACCCTGACAAGAAACTTTCTCAGTAAAATAAGCTGTAGACTGGAAACTGGAGGCCTGGCCTCTTGCCCCAGCTGTATCATGGAGTTATTTTGCGTCAAATATGTTGATATTCAGATGATGGGGAAGCCCCAGCTTTCTGAAGGGGTGATCACCTGCAAAAGACTGACTGCGAGCCCTCCTGTGTGTCCTGAATGTGTCCCCAATCCCTAAAAACCCTGTCCTTGCCACCTTCCATTAAGATTCTACCCCATCACCTCCGCCAATGATTGACTCAATGAGCTTTTGCTCGCAGCCTATGTGAAAAGGTGCAGTGTCCTTGGGGTCTGTCCCACAGCCACTCTGTAATTTCATGTCTCTATCTCTCAACAGGGAACACACTCATTCCCCTAGGAAGCATATTGACAGTCACACCTACTATGCACATATATTGTGCTAAGGTCTTTTCAGGCAAGGTTGTGTAATCTTTCCACCATTTTATGAAGTAGGTATGTTATATCCTATTTTGTAGAATGTATCCCATTTTATAGAAAAGGTGCCTGAGGCTCAGAAAGGCCCCCTGATATGGTGGAACCAGCACACAAGTCCATGTCAATCTGACTCCAAAGATTGTACTCTTAGCCGCCACCCAGTAGTGCCTCCTACCATAACTAGGGCTATGAGGAATAAATACTCTCCAATAATTTTTTAAAGAGCACAGTAGAAATGCCTTTGTCAAAATAACTACCATTCACTGGGCCTTCAGTACATGGTGGGAGCTGCTAGGAGCTTTGTGTAAATCTCTTATAACATTCTCATAGGGTAGGTATTCATGTCCCCATTTTACATGTTAGTAGCTTGATGATACAAAAGACAAAACAAAATCCCAGGCTCAATCCAGGAGTAAGAGACCTTGGCAATTCAGCTGGACTATGTACAGTGTAAATTTGGCAGCATTCAAAAGTCTTACTGCTACATCTCTGTTATTTATTATTATCAGAAATAATAACTATGGTGTTTATTGAGCCTGGAATGCCAAATGCTTTAGAGCTCCCTTCCTGGTAGGTTGTGGTCATGCTTCGGGGATGTCAGCTTTCCAAAAATGTGGTTCCTGTGATTTCCAGACTGCTTAGAGCTCCGTGTGTGTGTGTGTGTGTGTGTGTGTTGGCACACACCCCACGATGTGTGTCTGTCACACTGCAGGGAGCTTTCCTTCATTTAAACAGCCAATTAAAACCCACTTTGGCACTTAACGCATGTCACTGCTTCTCGGCACTCAGCTGGCTTCCCAGCAGGCCTTTAATTTGATAAAGAGCTTCTAATAACGACTAACAGAGGGCCCAGTAAGTTAATTAAACCTTGCCCTTTATTTTGCTTTCAAGGTGTGCCTCCTCGTAAAAGCCCAAGGTTTGTGCTTGCAAATGACTTTAGACAATGTTCCATGCTTCAATGAGAAAAGTATGTCTGTCATGTCCTGGCAAGTTACTCTTAAAGTCTCAATTTCAGCATCATGTCAGGCTTTCACGGAGGCCAGAAGCAGATGGAAAAAAACCTCTGCACCCAATTGTAGGGAGGCCAGAGTTAGCAATGGAAGATGAGTTTCCTCTGAGAGTACAACGCTGAAAGATGAGCTGGCTGTCATATCGAACTCCATTTATCCCATTTCTTTAAAGTAATCTGAGAGTCCAGATGGGTTGTATAAACAGAAGAGGAGGTTCCTGGGAGTTCACTAGCTTAATGAAGCCCGTATGTTTGACTCATGTAATAAGTATTTAATCATGCTGATGAAATTCATTTAAACTCCAGCCACACACGCTGTTGGTGAAGCCCTGATAATACCTTGTATCACTTGTGCTGGCAGTGCTGGAGCGAGACAGGTGACAAAGAAAATGGTGGCATTTCACAGGGTAAATGGGCTTTGGAGAGTCTACAGGGGAAAGATAATGAGCCACGGGGGGCTGACTTGTTGAGCCATTGCCTCTGAGTCCTTGGAGCGCCCCTCTGTACCTGGCCATGGTGAGGTGCTAATGGTAGGGTAATAACTCACACACGCTTGCTTCTTCCTTTCTGAGTGATCAGTGCAGAGAAGGTATACCCGTCAGGAAGCTTTCTGCTGCAAGTAACAGAAACCTTAACTCCCCCAGCTTGAACAATCTGGAATTTTTCTGAATACATATTACCAGAAGTCCTAATATAAAGTGCTGTGAGACCTGGTTATTTCAGCAGCTTGAGCATATCCTGAAGGCCTCTGGTCCTTTCCCTATCTCTGTGCTGTACTTCATGATGTGGTCAGTTGTGGTCCCAGTCCAGAATATTTTCTGCTCATAGGCCAATGACTGGCAGTGAGACTGTGATATGGTTTGGGTGTGTCCCCACCCAAATCTCATCTTGAATTCCCATGTGTTGTGGGAAGGACACAGTGGAAGGTAATTGAATTATGGGGCCAAGTCTTTCCTGTGCTGTTCTTGTGATAGTGAGTAAGCTTCATGAGATCTGATGGTTTTGAAATCTCTCTCTTTGCCTGCTGCCATCCATGTAAGACATGACTTGCCTTGCCTTATGCTATGATTATGAGGCTTCCTCAGCCACGTGGAACTGTAAATCCAATTAAACTTCTTTCCTTTGTAAATTGCCCAGTCTCGGGTATGTCTTTATCAGTAGTGTGAAAATGAACTAATACAGTAAACTGGTGCTGAGAGTGGAGTGTTGCTGAAAAGATACCAAAAATGTGGAAACACCTTTGAAATTGGGTAACAGGCAGAGGTTGGAACAATTTGGAGGGCTTAGAAGAAGACAGGAAAATGTGGGACAGTTTGGAACTTCCTAGAGACTTGATGAATGGCTTTGAGAAAAATGTTGATTGTGATATGAACAATAAGATCCAGGCTGAGGTGGTCTCAGATGGAGATGAGGAACTTATTGGGAACTGCAGCAAAGGTGATTCTTGTTATGTTTTAGTAAAGAGACTGGCAGCATTTTGCCCCTGCCCTAGAGATTTGTGGAACTTTGAACTTGAGAGTGATGATTTAGGGTATCTGGTGGAAGAAATTTCTAAGCAGCACAGCATTCAAGAGTTAACTTCAGTGCTATTAAAAGCATTTGGTTTTATAAGGGAAACAGAGCATAAAAGTTCAGAAAATTTGTAGTCTGACAATGCAATAGAAAAGAAAAACCCATTTTCTGAGAAGAAACTCAAGCTGATTGCAGAAATTTGCATAAGTAGCAAGGAGCCAAATGTTAATCCCCAAGACAATGGGAAATATGTCTCCAGGGCATGTCAGAGGTTTTCATGGCAGCCCCTCCCATCACAGGCCCAGAGGCCTAGGAGGAAAAAGTGGTTTCATGGATTGGGCCCAGGGTCCCCATGCTGTGTGCAGCCTAGGGTCTTGGCACCCTACATCCCAACCACTCCAGCTGTGGGTGAAAGGGATCAGTGTAGAGCTTGGGCCATGGCTTCAGAGGGTGCAAGCCTCAAGCCTTGGCAGTTTCCACACAGTGTTGAGCCTGCAAGTACACAGAAGTCAAGAACTGAGATTTGGGAACCTCCGCCTATATTTCAGAAGATGTATGGAAATGCCTGGATGTCCAGGCAGAAGTTTGCTGCAGGGGTGGAGTCCTTGTGGAGAACCTCTGCTAGGGCACTGCGAAAGTGAAATGTGGTGTCAGAGCCCCAACACAGAGTTCCTACTGGGGCACTGCCTAGTGGAGCCATGAAGCTCCACTAGGTCCTTCAGACCCCAGAATGGTAGAGCCACTGACAGCTTGCATCATGTGCCTGAAAAAGCTGCAGGCACTCATTGCCAGCCCATAAAAGCAGCCAGGAGGCAGGCTGTACCCTGCAAAGCCACAGGGGCAGAGCTGCCCCAGACCATGGGAACCCACCTCTGGCATCAGAATGACCTGGATGTGAGACATGAAGTCAAAGGAGATTGTTTTGGAGCTTTAGGATTTGACAGCCCTGCTAGATTTCAGACTTGCATGGGGCCTGTAGCCCCTTTGTTTTGGCCAATTTCTCCCATTTGGAATGGTTGTATTTACCCAAGGCCTGTACCCCCACTGTATCTAGGAAGTAACTAACCTGCTTTGATTTTATAGGCTCATAGGTGGTAGGGACTTGCTTTGTCTCAGATGAGACTTTAGACTTCAGACTTTTCAGCTAATGCTGAAATGAGTTAAGACTTTGGGGGACTGTTGGGAAGGCATGATTGGTTTTGAAATGTGAGGACATGAGATTTGGGAGGGGCCAGGGGCAGAATGATATGGTTTGGCTGTGTTCCCACCCAAATCTCAACTTAATTTCCCATGTATTGTGGGAGGGACCTGGTGGGAGGTAATTGAGTCATGGGGGCAAGTCTTTCCTGTGCTGTTCTCATGACAGTGAATAAGTCTCATGAGACCTGATGGTTTGTAAAGAGGAGTTCCTCTGCACAATCTCTCTCTTCGCCTACTGCCACCCATGTAACATGTGACTTGCTCTCCTTTGCCTTCTGCCATGATTGTGAGGCTTCCCCAGCCATGTGGGACTCTAAGTTCAATTATATCTCTTTCCTTTGTAAATTGCCCAGTCTTGGGTACATCTTTATCAACAGCATGAGAATAGACTAATACAGATGGGATCACCATGATTGACTATTACCTCTGAGTGGCAATGGGGCAATGTTGGATTGAAGTCAGCTCCCACCAGCTCATGCAAGCTGATAGTGCACATCTCCTCCCAGCCTTGCATTTAGTGACTTCATGTTGGTAGCTTGAAATTGGGCATGATGGGACTATTTACACCACAGGAATTGGCAAACACTACATAGCAAGGCTTTTTCTCCTGAAAAGTCAGTTGGCAAACATTTACCTGCATATTACTGTGACAAAGTCACCTTCCTTAAGGCTGGATACCAGAATAAAACCAGGGTTCTTCTAGCAAGGGAGAAAAATGGTAAGGACATTTAGAATGAGCAATAGACAGGGAAACTATTCCTGACCTTCTTTTGACTAAAAAGCTGCCTGCCAAGCCAGCAAAAAATCACGTACCAACCTGACCAAGCTTATCCACGGATGGGACTACCATTCTGATGTTTGTCTTGCTCTGAATGTCTGCTTGTCACCTGCTTAGGGTTATTGACTGTGATTCTGGAAATCATTGTTGTTGTACACAACCCCTCTGACTCTGTGGTTTTCTCTAGCGGATTAAAAATGATAGCCATAGGTGCTTTTTTTGTTGTCCTTACTGGAGTGACAGCCCTATATAAAGTTATAGTCAACAAGAAATTACAGAAAACCACGAGGCCAAGACTAGGAGTGATACAAAGGAGCAGAAGTCCCCAAGGCACTACAGAGCCTTCTGTGACTCAGTCGCTGATTGCCAGCACCTTGTTGTAGCTGTACATTGAAATTTGATATCTTCAGGTCCTTGGAACTTTTAAGTCCCCTGAGCATTGGTTTTAAATACAGATAAAATCTGGCTTAAAAAAAAAAAAAAAGGAAAAGAAAAGCATCTGTGCTCTTCACAGCCCTGCCTTTCCATACATACCTGTCTCCATGGGGTCTGCACTCCCAGTGTGTTACCTCCCTGAGAGCAGGGATGCATAGCTTTTATACCCACTTAGTTACAGACATTTCACTCAGTAGACTCCCACTTCTAACACACATGAATACACACAGTTGCCCCTCTCTGAGCACACACACCCTTCCTGCCCATTTTGATGGGAGACAGAAAATCATCAAGCCTTGGAAAGTAGGTTACAGGGGGTGACTCCCCCCACCCAATGCCAACCAGTGATGGGTGAATGGCAGACATGGAGGGCAGAGGAGCCCCTGCTAGAAGTGGCTCCTGGAACAGTGTCAGATGTTTCCCCTTCCCGCATCCCCACAGCAATGAGTCTCCCCCTTTTTCTCTTGGAGGAGAGGTTTTGGCCAAGCAAGGATAAAGTTCTTGGTGGGAGAACTCCGTTTTCTTCTGGGGGAGACAGCATGTCCCCCAGAAAGGCTTGGGTTGCCCTCTGCTCATTCTCTTTGGAAACACAGCATTCTCAGTCTGAGGAACACTAAAACAACTTACAAATGGGAGAACCCAACGTGCCCTCAGAAGTATCCTAAAAGAGCCTGCTTGAGTAGGAAGCACTTGTCTTGTTGGTTGGCCTGATTTTTCCTTCTTTCATTTTTGTTGCTGTTGCTTTTGTTTTGAGACAGGGTCTGGCTCTGTCACCCAGACTGGAGTGCAGTGGCATGATCATGGCTCACTGCAGCCTTGATTTTCTGGGCTCAAGCAATCCTCCCACCTCAGCTGCCCAAGTAGCTGGGACTACAGGCACACACCACCAAGCCCAACTGGCTTCATTTTTCTACCAAAATTAAAAAGCTTTTCTAAGAAGCTTTTGATTTCTTTTCAGCTAAAATGATTCTCCACACTTAGTGGGCATCACAGTCACCTAGGAGAGTCTGCTAAGATGGCAGTTTCCTGGGCTGTTCTTCTGGTAATCTGGTTCAATAGTTACAGTGTTGGGACCAGAAACCCGCACTTTTAGCAGGCATTCTCCGCCACCCTGACCTCACCTCTCAGTGACTCTGAGGCAAGTTGTCTGAGAAGCCCTTCCATGAATGGGAATAAAATGTTCCCTTTGGTGATCTAACCCAGAAGTTGGCAAACTGCAGCACACTAGCTAAGAAAGGGTTTTATAGCTTTGAACGGTTACAGAAGTCAAAAGATTATCTTGTAATATTAAAATCATGCAAAATTCAAATTTCAGTGCTCATAAATAAAGTTTTATTGGAGCACAGTCACACTCTGATTATGTCATGTTTGTGGCTGCCCTCACACTATAGCAGCAGAGTTGAGTCATTGTGATGGAGATCACATGGCCTGCAAAGCCTGAGATATTTACTATCTGGCCCTTTACAGAAAAAGCCTGACAACCCCTGGTCTAACATGTTCCATTATCTCTCAATTCCCTAGCAGGAGGGCTTCCGATGAGTTAGTTCTGAGCCCCTGGCCACATCAGAGCCTTGCAGCCTTAGCAATAGTCTGCAGCTTTATTTTATTTGGCTCAAGGACTGAAAACAATGGCCAGGTGTCTTTCTGAGTGTAAAAGAGCCCTAGAGAGATGGCGAGTAGAGCAGGTAGCGGTGTGTTTCTTAGCAATATGCTGCAACCCATGCCAACCAGTAACCATCGTGCCATGATCCATGGAGTGTTGACTCCATCCACACCACGTGAGTGCCCATGGTGGGGGTCAGTGGGAAGTGGATGCAAACACACACAGCTCATGACCCCTGCCCCCCGGAACTTGTACTTTAGCTGAGAAGAAAACATAGAGGACTTCTAGGCAGGGCAAAAATAGTGGTGGCTCCATTTCAAGCTGTGAGGCTTTTCTCAAATCAGGTCGGAAATGTGTTCAAACATTTACCATCCCAGGTCAAAACTCTGTGAAGTCAGTGTCCTCTATGAAAGAGGAAACCATGAAGGAGAGCTTCCAGAACTGCAGGCCTTGCCTTGTGACCCTGGCAGGTCCCATCCAGGCAGTATGTGTTGGCAGAATGCCTCTGATGAGTAGGGCCCAGCATGGGAACTTAAGGAAAAAAGGCTCTCAGAGACAGGGCTGAGCCAAGAGGAAGGAAGAACACACAGAGAAGGTGATATCGAGAAGAGTAGCAGCGGGGAGGACATGGAAGCAGGGAAGGGGAGGATGGGCGAAAAGAATGGCTCACCTCCTGGTGGGGTTGGGCTGGGGTGTTTAGGTTGAGAAGGTAGGGATGGTCATATTGTGGAGGTCTCTGAGTGCCAGAGTCAGAAACTGGTATGTACTGAATTCCATGGGAAAGGAGGAGCCATCCATGAACGGGTTTTTAAATGTAAACTTTACATTAAAGTATAACATATAAAATAAAGGCACAAATGACGGTGAATTTCCAGAAGGCAAGCACATCCATGTAACAGTGGATCCATTACCTGCAATACCCCTACCTGTGGGGATTCTCCTGTTCCTGAAATTTATATTCAGTTAGTAATAACAGTGACCACCATGACTTACACTTACACAGAATGTTTTGATTTACAAATTGTATTTATGTACATTAAATCTCTCAACACTGTGTGATGGGTATTATTACTATTGTTTTTAGTTTACAAAGGCATAAAGCAGTAAGATCATGTGAGTATTAAGCAGAAGAATTTGGACTCCACCCTTTGTATCCTTACCCCATTATTGGTGCAGCCATTAAGATAATGTAGATAGATATTTATTCATATAGGAACATGATCAAAATATATTATGAGGTTAAAGAATAAGATACAGAAGGGTTATGTAGTATATATCTTATGGAAAATATAATAGAGCAGTAAATGATACCAGAGTCAAACCATCTGTGTTTAAACCCTGGCCCTGACACTTACTAGCAGTGTGACCTTAGACAAGTCATGCAAATTCAGAAATTCAGAAAGGCTCACTTTTCTTTTTCTTTTTATTTATTTTCTTTTTTTTTTCTTTCTTTCTCTTTCTTTATTTTACTTTCTTTTTCTTTCTTCTTACTCTTTATTTTTTCTTTTCTTTCTCCTTTCTTTCTTCTTTCTTTTTCGTTCTTTCCATCTTTCTTTCTTTCTCTCTCTTTTTTTCTTTGAGACAGGGTCTCACTCTGTCATCCAGGCTGGAGTGCAGTGGCACAATCATGACTCACTGCAGCTTTGACCTCTCAGGCTCAGGTGATTCTCCCACCTCAGCCCCCTCACCCTCGAGTAGCTGAGCCTCACTTTTCTTATCTGCAAAATGGGAATAATAAGAATATGTATTCATCTGTTTTCACACTGCTGCGAACAGCTTCCCTGAGACTGGGTAATTTATAAAGAAAAGAGGTTTAATTGACTCACAGTTCTGTATGGCGGGGGAAGCCTCAGGAAAGTTATAGTTATGGTGGAAGGGGAAGCAGTCACCTTCTTCACAAGGAGGCAGGAGAGAGAACAAAAGAAGAACTCAGAAACACTTATAAAACCATCAGACCTTGAGAGAACTCAATCACTATCACAAGAACAGCATGGGGGAAACTGCCCTCATGATCCAGTTACCTCTCTCCCTCGACGTGTAGGGATTACAGTTCGAGATGAGACTGGGGTGGAGACACAGAGCCAAGCCATATCAGAATATATACCTCATGTGGCTATCATGTAGACTAATAAGGAAACCTATGCATGATAGGCAGAATAGAGGCTCCTCAAAGATGCCTATGTCTTTGGATTCTGCTGTCAAGGCCTCATCCCAGCCACATAAATCCAGGTGAGGCTAAGAGGTGTGTTCTGAGCCTCTCAGGAGCAGAGGCAACCATTTGCAGCTGGTGGCTGCCTTAGACTCATCCGAGGAATCAAAGGGTTTGGTGTGTTCCTGCCTTGTCCCAGCCCATATTCTGGAAAAACTTTGTCTAAACAGGCTGGATTTAACTGTTGTTTGGAATTTTGACTAATTTACCTAGTGCTCCTTAAATATCTGAATTCCCAATAACCCTCATAGAAGAAGGCTGTACAACTTACTAAGCACACGAGAATTGAAATCATGTGTCCAATTCTTGGCTCTCCCTGTTACTAATATATGATCTTGGATAATTATCTAATCTTCCTAAAGCTCAGTTTCTTCATCTGCAAAAACGAGGCAATAATGTGCTCCTGACAGGTTGTTGAGAGGGTTCAATGAGAAGATATAAATAAAGTACTTAGCACAGTGCCTGGCAGAGAGTAAGTGTCCCAAAATGCTAGCATATATTACTAATCACCCACAGTATGCCATCGCCCCTAGAGCAGGGGCTGCTGCTAAACAGTGCTTCGCCCACACCCAACAGGGCCCCAACACATCCCATAGTCTCCAGCACAGTCTTGTGCACAGGCAGGCTAGAGAAGGCCATGAAGGTCGCCAGAGAACAGAAAGATGAAGCCACGTGCAGCAGCCTGGTAACCTTGGAGAAGCAGCCCTGGCATCCCAGAGACCTGACATGTCCTCCCGCTGCTGGCTGCCACATTTGGAGCTGAGACAATCAGCCTGGCTTACATCAGTTCTGTTGAGCGGGTTGCAGAGGGGCTGCTGTGGTGAGGGCAGGTGGGCTTGGTGCCGGACTGACTGCTCACTTTTTCCCCCTTCCCCATGCATGACAGAGGAAGAAGGACTGGAGTTCAAAGAGTGATTGGTTGTTGCATTTTGTCTGTGATTTTCCATAGAAGGCAGCCTCTCCTGGTAAATTCCCAAGCGCTTCTTGGGGGTGTAAGTGAGTGAAGGCTCTTTGCTGAGGACCTCTGACTCCCAAAACTGGTGAGGCTGGGAGGCATTTCTCAGTCTCCCGCCCACCCTGTCTTGGCTGTGCCTCTGCTACCCCCAGACCCTGAGGACACCACTCCCCTGATGTAGCACTAGCGCAATGCAAAGGGACCTGAGAATAACAGAGAGATGGACAGTCATCTTCTTTCATTTTTGACCGCTTGGAGCAAAGACATGACTTTGAAAAAGCTCAAGGCCCTTCATTGTGCAACACAAGCAAAGCAGGCTCAGGCCACCAGCTGCTTCGTGACTGTTCTCTGGCTATGGAAGGCAGCCCCAGTCCCCTGGAGTCTCATGCCAAGAAGTCAAGATATATGAATTATTTGGATGGAAGGAAGGAAGGAGGGAGGGAGGGAAGGAAGGAAGGAAGGAAGGAAGGAAGGAAGGAAGGAAGGAAGGAAAGAAAGAAAGAAAGAAGGAAGGAGGGAAGGTAGGTCAGGAGAAGAAAGTTTGACCTTGTAGTTTGGAGTCAGGTCTATTCTAGATGGGCAGTATATCTGGGCAGCCAGCAAAGCCATCGAGAGAGCCCTGTGGCTGGTGCTGTGACCCAGGTACCACATAAAGAACTAAAAGTGCCAGTGAAATGGAGGTGGCTGCTGACCGATAACCATCATCCCTGACAGCAGGTGCAGGGGGCAGAGGGACAAGTGGAACCTCTTTGTCTTGTCATTGCAGACCAGAGTGCCCACAGCAATGTGAAACCCAATTGTCCTGGAGAAGGAGGGAGATGGAGGGGAAGGGAAAAAAACAACTGGCTCACTCTGGCTCCATAAATCACTGGAAGGGAGAACCCTTGCCCAGTGAAGCTGGAGATTCTACCTGGAAACTCCCGGATGGTGCACTGAGCCTGGGTGTCATAAATCACCAGGACTCTGCCAATGGCAGCCCTGCCCACTGGCCCATTGCAAAGGTGCTTGTTGTTTTGCTGGCAGCTGACACAGTGCACTGTCCCAGAGGGCCAGGGGCAGGTGTCTGCCAGGCCATGGATGCAGGCCTACTTTATGTGCTTCCCTTGGGTGTGATGGGGGGAGAGTGGCGGTGGATTGCTGTCCCTGGGAACTTGGCCTGGTGGCCTGGCATAGCTGGAATGTCCTTGGCCAGCTTTTTGTGAACAGTCAGAGGCAGTCAGGAGATGCATCTCATGATCATATGGCCTGGGCTTGTGGAGTCTTTTTCCCAGGTTTCGGAATCATCTGAGGTCACCTGAGTGTCCTTGCTGTCCTTGTTAAGCCCCACAGGTAACTCTCTGAGTTCTAATTGTTCAGCTTGTGCTGATTTTGTTTAGACTGGATGGGTGTGCCCCAGGGGTAGATGTGTCCACATGGACCTTTAATAGTTTACCTCATTGTCCCATCCATCAAGGAGAGGGGCCATCCCCCCAAAAAAGGGACAACAGCTTCCCCCTTTTACCTCCCCAGGTGGCCTACATGTATCCCCACCCTTCCCCTCATCACCCTCAGAATCACATCCCTGCTCACACACCTGCAATGCCTCTTCCATCTGGCAAACACTTGACAATGCTACTAGGCCCTCCTTGAACATCCTGACTTCTATACCTCCCATGACATCTCTCATCACCACTTACCAGAGAACCAACAAGAGCACTTCTTTCCTTCATTTGTTTAGTAAACAATTATTAAGCCCCTACTATGTCCCGGATGCTGTCAACACAAGAGAACACAAGATGGATGCAGCCTCTGCCCTCACTGAGCCGGTGGATTAGAGACACAACACACATGATAAATAAGAAGGTTTGTTTAATTCATGTTTTCAAGGAAATAAATAAGAAGCTGAGAGCAAATAATGCGGTTTAAAGTACAGAAGCTGCTATAAAGGGGGCGACAGAAGAAGCCTCTGAGGGAAGGACATTTCAGCGGACACTGAAGATGGAAAGGAACAGGCTGTGCGTGGTACAGCGGGAAGAGCGGTCCAGGCAGAGCGGGCAGTTTGTGCAGAGAGAAGATAAGGGAACAAGGGGGACAGGGACCCCTGTGTAAGGGGAGGAGAGCACACGGTCTTGGGGAGGAAGTGGGTGAAAGTCTGTGCCCGGGTGCGCCCATCCTTTGGCTTTTGCCTCTCCCTTGGCAGGTCTTTCATATTCATCCCATTGGTTTGCTGCCCTGGCCTCCACACTGAGTATGAGCCTTCCAGGGCAGGGCTGCGTCGCATCCTGTGTGCATCCTTGCCCATTTATTGAGTCACAAGTAGACGAGCTTCCTATTGGGCCCTGAACACCTGAGTAGGTTTCATACCTGCCTGGCCTCTCCCGTCTCCCTCCCTTCCAAAGGTAAACCAGAAGTCCCTGCTGGCCCCTCCTGTTGGAGAAGGGGGTGCAGAGCCAAGTGGCTGGAGGAACTGGCCTGACTTTCATCCTGAGATAACCCTGGCACCTGAGATACAAAGTCCACAGGCCTGGAACTGCTGCAGGCTCTGGGTGCTTTTCCAGCTGCTGGCGATACCAGGGGTTCTCAGCAAGGCTGAGCACCTTTTATGGACTCCCCGTCTTGCATGCATGCCTAGAACTTGTGATCAGTTTCTGTCCATTGTTTAGAAAGTGTTACCATATATAACACCTTGTGAGAACAAAAAATGACATGTGCTCATCAACATAGGATTAGGTCTGTGGCAACCAGCATTGATCAGATACACACTTTCCATTTCAGTTCACCACGTGTTTCTGTGTCAGGCACAGGGTTGCCAAGAACAATGTGACCCCGCCTTAGAGAGACTATGGTCCGGTGAAAAAAAAAAAAAAAAAGATTTGTGAATAATTAAATGCTAGAAAATATTTTATTTTATTTGCTATGGTGTAGACTTCAGTTCATCTTACAAATAATCAATTTTACCTGGGGAGGAAAGGAAGAGGAGGGGGCATTGGAAAGGTTTCCATGCGGGAGAAAGTGAGTTCACATCGACCAAGCAGACAGGACAGAAAAGGCCCTTGAGGGAGAGGGAGCAGTGTGAGCAAAGAGGCAGGAAATGATATGTTTGTTGCATTAACTGTCCAAGGTTTGAGAGTCAGAGGCCAGGGGCAGCGGTCAGGCTATGGAAGGATTTGTGTGCTGGGCTCAGGAGCTTGGGTTCGATCCCATTGGCATAGGGAGCCCCTGAAGAGCTTTAGGTTGGACGGGGGTGGTAAGGACATATTTACCCCAGGGAGAGATTGCTGGACTGGCAGTGTGGAGACTGGAGGAAAAGAGTTCAGCTCAGGAGGCCAGGCAATCAGTCCCAGCACAAAGTGAGAACTGTCACTGGGCATAGCCAGGGGCTGGGAAAGAAGGAAGATTCTAGAGGCCTGAAGGAGTTGGAGTCAGCAGGACTGAATGCTGCATTAGAGATGGAGAAAGAGGAGAAGTGAGGGGTTAAGGCCAGGCTGTCGGGGTTCCCCTGCAGGAGACAATGAAAGCTTTCATGAGGCAGAATGTAGAGGAAGGAGCAGATTTGGGATCCAGTTTGGACAGCTTGAGTTGGTCATACTCAGCGCCAGACTTAGATCCTGGCAAGCGGTCTCTTCCATAGACCCCACATTTTGGGAGCTCCATTCTAGCCCTTCCTGGGCCATACCACTTTCCATGAGCAAGACAAGTTAGTGGGACTGTGGAGACGGGCCCGCCTGGACCCAGCAAGGCCTTCTTCTAGAACTTGCTGCAGGTAACAAGCCTGGGGGTTCCCTGCCCAATGACCCCAGCCTGTGGCTTCTTCCTGGGTGTGTCCTCTGAAAGATGGCCCGCATTCCTGATGTGCACTCCCCAGGTTCCAGCAGTGGCCAAGTGGCCGTTGTCTGGTGGGGTGTGGAGATGCAGCTTGGATGTGCAGCCTGGGTTGTCCACACACGTACATGTGTGCAACACCTCTTGCAGTAGGACAGAGTGGGGGTTTGAAAGAGAAGGGTCTGCATTTATCTCCCACAAATATGAGGGACAGACCTGGAGATGACCTGCAGGGTTATCTGAAATCTTCTTTTTTCCAGACTAGTTACAGTATCAGCCCCTACCTCTCCTAAGCTGATCTGACTCCATTTCCAGACCCCTCATCATCTTGTTACCCTCCTTTGAATTGACTCTAAATTTTATATAATGAGGAGGCATACAGATAGCTGCTGTGTGAACTCTACAGTCAGGGATAACCGGAGCATGTGGAGTCAGTTACACATGCTGCATCCCCAAGGGCACTGTTGGAGGCAGAGGTGACTCCAGGATACCTTAGCGGGTAGGAGAGACGGGAGCTACCTGGGGAAGGGTTTGGAGCCGCCAAGATATAATTCAGAGGAACAGATAATGAGCAAAGGACAGAGAGAAAGGAGTGAAGGCATTCAGGGCTCGCCCTTCGTATGGTTCCAATAAAGACAAAGGAAGGGTCCACTTTGCTTTCAAGCCTGTGGTCCTCACCCAGACTCCCCTGCAGGGTCTCCCCTTTGTCTCTTTCATGAAAGCCAGTAAGTCTCCTTCACCCTTTTTCTCTGCTGTGATTACAACACAGAGCCTTCTCTTTGGGAGCAACAGCCATCTGGATTATCTTCTCTTCATCTGGCCACCTCATCAACTCATCGTCTTTTTAATAATCTCATCTGAAAACATATCCTTTTTCATTTGCCTCTTAATTTCCCCATTCTCCAGTGACTTTTCTCTCTCTCCCTTTCTCTGAAACCTTATTCTTATTACTTTATAGAACACTGGGGGATAGATTGCCTAGAAAATATGTACTGTAAAGGAAATGCATATGGCGATATCTATGAATTGCCAGATCCAGTCCAGCTGTGCAATGTCACAGGCCCAGCTGTTTATTTGTGCACAGTGCAATTGCAATGGCTTTTGACATGGGCACTGGCTTACAAGCTACTCTGATGCTGGTCAGGAGCTTCATGTGCACAGTTAACCTTGGATCAGAGTGCAGCCATGGTAGACCACAGGCTAGTCCCCTGGCAAGGCCAGCAGGAGCACTCCTCCAGCCTGAGCAAGCGGGGAGCAGATTTTAATTCCAGGCTGTTAGGTGCTGCCTGACATTGGTGTCCCTGTGGTGTTTCATAAGCCCTGACAGTTCCTCACCATTGTTTTAGGGAAAGCAGGCAGTCCTCTAGCTTTACCACCCCATTGCCTTCCCTGGAAATGAACACTCTCTCCGCACTTTGAATCTTGTGCCAGAAGGATGGAGGGGAAATGACTGCACATTCCAAAAAGGTCAAAGATGGCCTGAAAGTAAAGGATGCACGCGTCTGCATCATTTCCAACAGCCCTTTGCAGTTCCTTTTAATTAGCTCAGTTTGTGTTCCCCTCAGGTGGGGAGAAGCCCAGGATCACTCTGTCAACAGCTCTATCTATAGCAGAACCCCCATCCTTCACCCTGGCATCTCCACTTGCACAACGCTTGCTGACCCCGAGACTCAGCTGTGAGAATCAATCATCTCCTTCCAGAATTCATCATTCAGCAGCTGCAGGGCCTCAGCTATTTTTATCACCGCAGGAAGCTGCTGGCCAAGGACGTGCTGGGCTACCTTTGCAGGAGGTGTTGCTGTAGAAATGAGCTGCGGGTTGTCAGGGCAGCTGAGCCTCCGCCTCAAGGTTAAATCCAAAGTGCCTGACCTGGAACAGGAGAGCACTTGATCTTCTTCCATTCTGCAGCCAAGTGCCCCAGAGGCTTATGCTGGGGAAGCAGACGTCCCAAGGAGCGGACACTGTGGAAGGACTCCGGGTGGGAGGGAGAGGCAAACAGAGTGGACATGTGTGGACATGTACCTGGGTTTCTCCTACCCAGACTGGGAAATGGGATATTGTAACCCTAGGCAGCTGACTTCAATCACCTGCACAGTACCAGCCCAGGAATTCCCATTTTGCTGTGTTCCCACCAGCCACCAACCCTTGTGGGGTGCCTTCTATGTGCCAGGTCCCGGACTGGGGCTGAGGCTCCAGGATCTGCCCTGGAGTTGTCTAGAGTCTAGAGGAGAGGACAAATCAGACGCAGTATCACCAAACCCTGATGGCCCCTTGCTTCAGTCACCCCAGATCCTTTGCTCTGTTCCAGGGCAGGAAGCCATGGGGTGTAACAGCAGGTAACACGGAAGGATTTTCTATTTGTAAAGGTCCATCCGATACCCTAAACAAGCTCCTTCAGCACGGGCCTCTGAGATAAGTCAGTATTTTTAGTTTGTTTAGAAGTCGTCTGGCTTGCTGGCTGTGCACATGTGTGCTTTGCTCACAAAGTGGGAAAAGCAGAACTCACCAGCATCCTAACAGAGAGAAGGGGGAAGGATGTCTCTGATTCCCTGGACAGCTCTCATTTCAGAAAAGGAAAGAGAGAGCAGCACCCTAAGGCTCTGCTGCTGTGGGCTCCTGTAGCCTTTAGGAAAGGGGAAAGTAGACCCTGTATTCTCTGCTGGAGGGATGGGGGGATGGGGAAATGGAGGCTCTTCATCTCTTCCAAACTCCAACTGTTACAGGAAAGGGGTCCCAATCCAGATCCCAAGAGAGGGTTCTTGGATCACATGCAAGAAGGAATCAGGGCAAGTCTGTAAAGTGAAAGCAAGTTTATTAAGAAAGTAAAGGAACAAAAGAATGGCTACTTTTGTTCAGAGCAGCCCTGAGGGCTGCTGGTTGCCCATTTTTAGGGTTCTTTCTTGATAATATGCTAAACAAGGGGTGGATTATTCATGCCTCCCCTTTTTAGACCATATAGGGTAACTTCCTGATATTGCCGTGGCATTGGTAAACTGTCATGGCGCTGGTGGGAGTGTAGCAGTGAGGACGACCAGAGGTCACTCTCTTGGCCATCTTGGTTTTGGTGGGGTTTAGCTGGCTTCTTTACTGCAACCTGTTTTATCAGCAGGGTCTTTGTGTGCCGACCTCCTATCTAATCCTGTGACTTAGAATGCCTTAACCATCTGGGAATGCAGCCCAGGAGGTCACAGCTTCATTTTACCCAGCTCCTATTTAAGATGGAGTTCCTCTGGTTCAAACACCTCTGACACAATGACAGAGAGAGAAATGAGTCTGGGTGGGTCCAGAAGTCCAGTTCCCCACTGAGCAGGCGGGAAGGCCAGTTTGCCCACTGCCACCCACATCTGCTGAGGACAAGCTAGGGGTAGTTGATGAGGGGCACATACCCAAGGGGCCCTTCCTGGTGATAGAGGTGGAATGAGAGCTACCCCAGGGAAAGTTGCAGGGCTTGTGGGAAGAATTTGCTTTGAGCACTGGAGCCAGTGGGAACCAGGCTATGGAGCAGCACCAGAGGTCCTGGGAGGTTTATCGACTGCCCCAGGGCCCTGGAGTCCCCCAAGGCCAAAAGCTCCCTCACAGCCCTGGGGTCTCTGTGGCTGTGACTCTGACCAGATACTTTACTGTCCTAAAATAGTCTCTTCCACAGCCAATGTCAAATTAGCAAACTGTTTAAAGAATAAAGTCACTTGACACTCTCATTTACAGCTGGGGAGTGTGTAAATTGACATAACCTTTCTGGAGGACAATCTGGCAATGAGTATGGGACCTTAGGACCTTATTCACACTCCTCGAGCTAATAATTTCTGCTTTATAAATTTCCCCAAAGCAAAGAAAATGCAAAAATAGTGGAATGGCGAAATGAATAATGGTGCATCTATTTGATGAAATCCAGTGCTGCTAAATATTTAATGATATGGGAAAGTGCTAAAAATGTAATGCTCAATTTAAAAAGGCCGAATAAATAATGTATGTAGAGTATGATCTCAAGATTTTTGTTATTGTAACAGTTGCTATTAGAATGGTCCTTATTTAAACAAAGTCCTTTATAAGCCACTTCCTTGCATTAGAAGGAAGACCATAGGGAAGGGGTGCAAGCAACAGAAGAGATGCTTTGGGGGCTGCTGGTGGGGAGGGCCGGGGGAGGGTCATGGAACCAAGAGGGAAGCCAGGAGCCTGGAGGTGTGAGTCTGAGGCCTCCCAGGGTGAAGAAGTCACAGATACTCTGCCTGGTGGCTGCCTGGAGGACACAAGATGCCTGACGTTTTGGCAGCTAATGTGGCTACAAACTAACTCCAACTCCACCCCCTCCTAAAATTTTCAGTGAAGTCCACCTCATCAATAAATGATCTGTATGAGTAGAGATTTAGGGTAGAAACCCAGGGAAAGATGTACTCTCCATCTAAGTTCATGAAATATGGAACACCACCAGGAAATTAGCTATAGAAATCCATGCTTGGGGGCAGGGGTGATTCTGAGGACTGAAGACCCCATGGAATTTCCAGAAGCCTTGGGGAGGACTTTAGACCTCTTCTGGAGGGCATGGAACAGGGTTGAGCTTCTCCAGCAGTGTGAGAGGCTGGGGAAAGCTTGCTGATATCCAACATGAGTATAAATGGGCATATAGGCATATATAGACACAGGGCTGGAGGAACAGTGCCAGTACCCCGTGACACTCCCTGGCAGTGGGATTATGGTGATATTTATTTTCCTTTTTATATAGCTTAGAATTTCTAATTCTTGTAAAACAAACACAGATTTTATAATTTTTATTTTTAAGAGTCAAAGTTTCACTCTGTTGCCCAGGCTGGAGTACAGTGACACAATCATAGCTCACTGTAACCTTGGACTCTTGAGCTTACGTGATCCTCCCACCTCAGCCTCCCAAGTAGCTGGGACAACAGGTGTGTACCACCATGCCTGACTAATTTTTTTATTTAGCCATGTTGAGACAGGGTTTTGCCATGTTGCCCAGGCTGGTCTCCAACTCCTGGGCCAACTTCGGCCACCCAAAGCACTGGGATTACAGCCATGAGCCACTATACCCAGCCAGATTTTATAATCTTTAAAAAACTAATAAATGTAGATACAAAGCACTGCCATTCCATGGTGCTTGTGGAATCTGTTTCTGCCTCTGAGTTGGTGAGAAGCCTGTGGGCCCAGATCTGCCATGGACTCAGACTCTTCATGCAACTGAGGTTAGTGCTGGGAGGCAGGGGCCCTGCCCACTCACTAACACACCAGAGATCACATGAGATCCCCAAGATGGAACTCAAAGACATATTGGATGCCTTCCTGTCTGGGCTGCAGCCCGGAGCATTCTACAGTTCCCAGAACAGGGTCCATGAAGGGGAACGTATTTCCCTGCAAATTGAGGCACAGTTGCAGTTGCTGGAAGGACATAATCAACCATGGCATCCTGGTTTCTCTGCCTCCCTTTGAGCTCCTCTGTTTATGCGCATCTCCTAAAGGTTTGCAAGTCAAATGCCATTTCTCGCTGGTTTTTGTCTTTGGGTATTTTTCCTCTCCTTATAATAGAGCAGAAGCCTACAATGCAGGGTTAGTTTTCTTTCCTCCCTTGTTTTGTTGAAGGGAAGTTCTGCACATAATACATAGAGAAGAAAATACAATCGACCCATACACTCATTGCACTTCTGGGTGGACAAGGCAAATATTTCTGTCTTTGATGACAATACATATTTGTAATATCACACTTGGAGCTTTTCTGCCATTGCCTATGTGGGGATCTGAAAGTGTTTTCTACTCAGACATTCATCTTAAAACTATCTTTCAGGAAAAAGAGAGAAAATTGAGAAAAATTATTTGCAAGCTAATTTTTCTGAATGATGCCCTCAAACTTTTTTTGACTGTGGCCCAACTCAGGCTTGGCAGAGGTCCCTACAGCCATCTCCCTCTGTCCACCCCCTCTTTCCAGAAGAAAAACAAAACTCAGTGATAATAAAGAATATTAGAGAAACAGACAAGAACCTCTTATTTACTTTATAAAAGTATTACAAACATTATATACACAACTTTATGCTATATATATAAAATATATTACTCGGGCACGGTGGCTCAAGCCTGTAATCCCAGCACTTTGGGAGGCCGAGATGGGCAGATCACGAGGTCAGGAGATTGAGACCATCCTGGCTAGCATGGTGAAACCCTGTCTCTACTAAAAAATACAAAAAACTAGCCGGGCAAGGTGGCGGGCGCCTGTAGTCCCAGCTACTCAGGAGGCTGAGGCATGAGAATGGCATAAACCTGGGAGGCGGAACTTGCAGTGAGCTGAGATCCAGCCACCGCACTCCAGCCTGGGTGACAGGGTGAGACTCCGTCTCAAAAAAAAAAATTAAAAAAAAAAAAAAATAAATAAAATAAAATAAAATATATTACTCATTTCACATAGTTTAATTATTATAATTATTTAACATAAATATTTTTACATTGTATTCTATTTTATAATGTAAAACAATATTTTAAAAGAAGTTTCATAATGCTTAATGTTTCTTGGTAGGATTCAAGTAAGTAGCCTTTGGTAGCGCATAGTAATATTTACAGCATTGGGCATGATTTGCATGTAAGAGCTTGGCATTTGAGATTCTGTAATCCCCGCTCAGCCCTTCTAAGGAAGAGGACCACCTCACATATTGTCTTTTGCCTAATTTCTGCCTCAAAGAAAAGAAAAAATAAGAGTTAAAGAAAAGGCAGAAGTGAAATTCAATAGTCAAACAGCCTGGCACCACACCCACCCCAGGCCTGGTAGTTAAAGATCAACCCCTGACCTAATCGTTTATGTTATCTACGGATTCCAGACATTGTATGAGGAAGCATTGTGTAACTCCCTGTTCGGTTCTGTTCTGTTCTGATCACTGGTGCATGCAGCCCCCATCCCATAGCCCCCACTTGCACAATATATCATGACCCTTTCACATGGACCCTTTAGAGTTGTAAGCCCTTAAAAGGGATAGGAATCTTGATTTCAGGGAGCTCTGATCTTGAGATGTGAGTCTACCAATGCTCCCAGCTGATTAAAGCCTCTTCCTTCCTAAAACTGGTGTCTGAGAGGTTTTGTCTGTGACTGGTCCTGTTACATATTTTGGTTCCCTGACCGGGAAGTGAGGTGATTAACAGATGGTCGAGGCAGCCCCTTAGGCGGCTTAGGCCTGCCCTGCAGAGCATCCCTGTGGGGGACTCCGGCCAGCTTAAGCAAAATGGATCCTGAGAGCACTCCTGGGTAGGCAACTGCCCAGGTGGAACTCCTCACCACAGGAGTGCACAGCAGACCCCTGTGAAGGATTAACGCAGTGACTGAACACTGGGAAGGAATTGGTGCTTGAAGTCCTGACATCTGGAAAACGGTTAAGACCAGTCTTGGAACTTGCCTACTCCATCTGAGTGGAAGTGTGGCCTGATCACCCACAGCTTGTCTGTATTATCAGCACTTTGGTTTTGATTTTGATTTTGACTGGATTTGAACTGTTTTGGTTTTGATTTCAGTTCTGACCTTTGGATTTGAACTGTTTTGGCTTTGATTTCGGTTCTGACTCGGCTCAAATTGCTTGATGAATGAGTAACTCCTTATCCGTCCTTTGGTTTTAGTTTTAATTTTGATCTGGTGTGAATTGCTTGGTGAGTGAGTGACTTTTTTCCCCTTTTCCCTTCCCTCTTTGTGGTAAGAGTGTTTTGTCCCCTGAGAGAGGAAAATGGGTAAAACACAGAGTAAGCATACCCCATTCAGAACTATGTTGAAGAATTTCAAGAAAGGATCCAATGGGGACTATGGAATTGCTATGACACCTGGATAGCTTGAGGCTTTGTGTGAGACAGACTGGCCAGCATTAGAGGTGGGATGGCCATCAGAAGGAAGTCTAGACAGGTCCCTAGTATCAAAGGTATGGCACAAAGTAACTGGTAAATCAGGACACCCAGATCAGTTTCCATACATAGATACTTGGTTGCAGCTAGTTTTAGACCCCCCCCACAGTGGTTGAGAGGCCAGGCAGCAGCAGTTAGTGGCAAAGGGACAGATAGCCAGGGGGGATCTTGCTCCACCTGCTGAGAGAAGTCAGCTCCTAAGGTTCTGTCTGACCCAGCATCAGAGGATGCATGGCAGGAAGTGGCACCAGTGGTGCCCCCGCTTACCAAGAAGAGACACTCCCCACTCCTGAGCCCACAGCACCTGAGCCTCCACAGGACACACACCCCTAGACCACCCAGAGTAGATGAGAGAGAGAGGAAAAGAGGCGAAGAGAGAGAAGAAGAGAGAGAGAGGAAGAGACAGACGAAGGAGTGAAAGAGTGAGAGAGAGAAACAGGCAGAGAGAAGAAGAGACAGAGACAAAAGGAAAGTCAAATAGAGAGACAGAAAGTCAAAGAGAGAAAGAGAGAGATATACAAGTAGTTAAGAAAAAAAACAGTGTACCCTACTCCTTTAAAAGCCAAGGTAAATTTAAACCTTTAATTGATAAAGGTCTTCTCTGTGACCCTATAACATTCCAATACTACCTTGTTGTCAGTGTAAACAAGGGCGTAGCCTGAAAGCACTGAAGCCAGTGACAACCCGTAGCCTTTCCTATCAAAAATCCTTAACCCAGTACCCCGTGGATGGCCCAAATACATTCAATCTGTAGTGGCAACGGCTTTGCTAACAGAATAAAGTAGAAAAATAACTTTTAGAGGAAACCTCATTGTGAGCACACCTCACCAGTTCTGAACTATCCTAAGTCCAAAAAAAAAAAAAAAAAAAAAATGGCTTTTTGCTTCCCTGTGGGCTGCTCTTGCTCCTTCAAGTAATGAAAAGTTTTGTTACTACCTTAGTCCATCAAAATACTTCAGCACAAGTGTACTACATGCATTACTATTGATCTGTCTTACAAGAAAACCTAGATAGTGAGGATGAAGATGAGAACTCCCACTAATAAGTGAGATTCTCAAAGGGGGGAAATAAGGAAGGAGACCACCTCTCATATTGTCTTCTGCCTAATTTCTGCCTCAAAGCAAAGAAAAAAGTAGGAGTTAAAGAAAAGGCTGAAGTGAAATTCAATAGTCAAACAGCCTGGCACCACACCCCAGGCCTGGTAGTTAAAGATTGACCCCTGACCTAATCGCTTATGTTATCTATAGATTCCAGATATTGTATAAGGAAGCATTGTGTAACTCCCTGTTTGGTTCTGTTCTGTTCTGATAACCAGTGCATGCAGCCCCCATCACATAGCCCCTGCTTGCACAATGTATCACGACCCTTTCATGTGGACCCCTTAGAGCTGTAAGCCCTTAAAAGGGACAGGAATCTTGACTTCGGGGAGCTCAGATCTTGAGACCCAAGTCTACCGATGCTCCCAGCTGATTAAAGCCTCTTCCTTCCTAAAACTGGTGTCTGAGAGATTTTGTCTGTGACCAGTCCTGCTACACTTCCAGTGGCCTTGGACCATCACTCAACAGCTGTGTTTTCCTGGGAGACAACAACTTGGACATTTTGAACATGGATTCTTTTTGCTTGGAAATGATGCCTAAGCATAATGGTGCTCACATTCGCAGAAAACAGACACCTATTCTAATCACACGTTTTCTCCTCAAGTCTTCTGAGGCAATGATCTTTTTCCAGACCCTCATTTGCTTTTTCCAATCAAGGATCTTGAGGTAGTGAGTAAGAGGCAGTGGAGAGACCTGAGGAATGACGATAGAGAAGTTAGTTTACCAACTAAGATTCTTCCTCAAATGCCTAAGATCATCCCCCTGAGGTTTTACAGTTAGGATTTTGAGCATTGGGTCAGAAGAAAAGCATTGGAAAACAGAGGAGTGGAGTTTAGGGGAAGACCAAGCCATGTTCACAAAAAGCTCTGAGTAGAGGAAGAAAGCCAAGACACACGGAGGCAGCAGGTGCAGGCTCAGGAGGCAGCCTAACAGCAAGGAGACCTCATGCACGATGAAGAACACAGTCATGGAAGGAGTAGCTGGCTTATTCACTGAGGGATTAAAACTGATCCCCATGGTCCAGGGACACAGAGAACTGCAGCAAATGGAACTGCTTGAGTGCTTCAGTCCCCAAGGGCCTTGCACTCTTCAGTTTCCTTACTTCTCCTTTTCTTCTAGAATCCAGTTTGGATGCAGGTTCCTCTTGGTTTCAGTGAAATCCTAGGCCTGTAAGAAAAAAGTTTCAGTGAGGGCTCCCTAAGGCTTGCTGACTGTAAAGTAAACAAAACCCAGTGGTGAGGGACTCCTTCTTCCACACTTCTCTAAAATTTCAAGGCTCTTTAAGAACACTAGATGCTTTCATATACAACTTAAAACTCAGAGAAGCACTAACCATCTTCATTTTTTTTTAAGATGGAGTTTCACTCTTTTTGCCCAGGCTGGAGTACAATGGCATGATCTCAGCTCATTGAAACCTCCGTCTTCCAGGTTCAAGCAATTCTCCTGCCTCAGCCTCCCAAGTAACTGGGATTACAGGAACGTGCCACCAGGCCTGGCTAATTTTTGTATTTTTAGTAGAGACAGGATTTCGCCATGTTAGCCAGGCTGGTCTCAAACTCCTGACCTCAGGTGATCTGCCTGCCTTGACCTCCCAAAGAGCTGGGATTACAGGTATGAGCCACCTCGCCTGGCCTCCATCTTCAGTTTTACAGATGAGGACACTGAGGCGCAGAGAGGTTAAGAAACATGTTTAGGGGTACAGAGGTGATAAATGGCAGAGGCAGGCCTGGAGTCCAGGTGACTCCAGAACCTGGGCTCATACCTCTGCAAGGGTGTATGCCCCGGGCTGGGGCATCGACCTCAGGTCTTGAATAGCCCCAGAGAGGTGAAAGAAAGGGCAACAGAGACAATTGCAGCAGGGCTGGAGGAATGGGAAGGGGAAGGCTGCCACAAAGGAGTGTGTTCAACCAGCCAGTGAATGACCAGCACCCTCTGAGACTCTGTCCCCATGCTGAGTACTGAGGAGGGCACAAAGGAACAGAAGTAAGTGGTCCTTCAGTCGTGTGAATGAGGCCGGATGAGGGCAAGGAAAGGGGCAGCCCAGGGGCTGCACTGGGGGCCCTGTTGTGTGGAGCAGGAGGACTCCCAAGGCCCCACTCGGGGAGTGGGGACAGCCCCGTGGAGAACACACATCCTGGCTGAGGAGATGCTCCACGACAGGGCAACATGGGGCACAGCATGATCAGTACATGCCACAGGGAACATGCTGCTGTCCACTTTAACAACACTTTAGACACTGAGGTTAAAGTGACCTATGCACAAAAGCCAGGCACAGATCTCTTTCCTTGAGTAACACAATGGTGTGCAGAGTGACATCTGGGCTGGTTTTCGTTTCTTTTTTTTTTTTTCCTTGAGACAGGGTCAAGTTCTGTCTCAAATAGTGAGGAGCGTAGTGCAGTGGAGTTCACTGGTGCAAACACAGCTCACTGTAGCCTTGACCTCCCGAGCTCAAGTGATCGTCCCACCTCAGCATCCAGAGTAGCTGGGACTACAGGTGTACACCACTATGCCTGGCTAATTTTTTGTATTTCTGTAGAGACGGGGTCTCACTGTGTTGTTCAGGCTGCTGGCAGGGGGGGAAGGGGGGTTTCATTTGTACTACAAAAGTAAATATTGAAAAATTTATGACATAGAAAATAGAAATAACCACCACGAGACTCTGGTGTAACTCACTGGACAATGACACAGAGCTTCTGATTGCAAAGTCTGCCGATTCTCTGTCTTAGGCACTCTGTCCCCAAAGCAGCTCAATGGGGCTGCACTGAGGCCCCTATCCCCACTGCACCGCAACCTTGCCCCCTTGCAACTCTCTAGGCTTCTCTTTGCTGCATGCGAGACTACCTGTCAACCTGTTCCTCCTCATAGGGGCTTTTATACACCCACCGGAGTCCCGGCCTGGCCACTCAGGAAGTGCCCTGGCAGAGAAGATAGCACTTACACAGTTGAGTATGGGTCTGGCTTTCATCCTCCATTGTAGCTGAGTATCTGTCTCTGAAATTAAAACAGTTTGGTGGATTCTCTCCCCAGGTTTGTGTTCTTCCAGGAGTGGGCACTGTCACTGCGCTCTGGAAACCTCTGTGAACCTGGTCTGGTCTTGTCTGCACACAAACAGAAATGGCTAGATGGAACCAAGGCCAACGGAAAGGGTTTGGCCAAGCCCCAAAGAAAATAAAACGATTCCACCCCAAGGAGGCAGACAGTCCTGATTCCGGGCACACGAAGTAAACGCCAAATGGAAATCCAACTGTTGCGGAGAGTGATTGCTCAGATGGGGCAAATGTGCTGTGAAATCAGCCCTTGGAAAATCATCTGGAGTTCATCTTAGTGAAATCCAAAAACAATAACTGCCTCCCCCAGCCTGCTCCAGAGGGAGCCTCAGGAGCTCCCCTCGTCAGAAGCCCGGAAAGCCGCGGCAGGAGCGAGGCCCCGGGTCTCCCGACTCTGCCCTTGTTTATTTACGAACCTGCCCTGAGTTTCTTTCCCACCTCAGTTCATCCCTCACCCCTACTTCCCGCACCGCCCCCCCTCCCCCACCACCACGGGAGGTCCAGAGCATTCATCATGCCTCTTGCATGACAGGCAGCGGAGACACAAATAAAAACGGGACTGTTAACTCCGCGGCTACCAGGCACAGGGATGGAGGCCCAAGCTCTCACATTTGGGGCCTTAGCAGATAAATCCTGATGTGTCCCCCAGACAGTTCCTGCTTCACTGGGGGAAGGTTGGGCAACCTAAGATTTTACTCTGAGACAGGGCAACAAAAGTTGCAGTAGAGAGAATTAGAAGGGGCTGCTGACACTTCCTGGAAAAGAGAATGAGCCCGAGTTGGGCTTTTCATTTCACAGTAAACATTCGAAACCGCCAGGGAAGCAGCTCTGGTCCCTGGTCCGTGGGGCCTATTTTATTCTGGCAAAGTGGCCTGAGCTCATCTACATTCTTAGAGGTGCAGGAGTTCAGCCCAGGGAAAGACCACATCCCCTCCAGCCAGGAGGCTTCTGAGTCTTTCCCGCGCCACACTTTCTGTAATTACTCCCACAGACAATGTTGGAGCTCTGAGTAATTGAGGAATTAGTTGTCACATGATGGGCTGGGTTTTGATATTGCTAAAGATCAAGGGACATGGGAGACTTTTTTGGAGGACTGATGGTTTCTGTCCCCAAACCTCACATCTGCCCTTGACACTCTCCTAGAGTCTGAAGCCAACCCACTCTGGGTCTGTGATCTCACTTGGAAAATTCAGATGGTGGGGCTGAAGCGAAGTTGGAGGGAGTGGAGGGAAGGAGCGGGAGGATGTTTGTAAGCTGCTTAGCAGATCAAAGTGACAAAATGTCACATTTTCCAAGCTGGTTTCCAAAGCACTATGTTAATGGATCTTCCAGAAGTCCATCTCTTAACAACCCGAAAGAGGTTTGGTTCTCAGTGTTTTCTGCCACAACACACAAGATGATGATGGTTATAAGAGTGACACACTTCTGTGGACCAGCCCACACTTGTGCTCAATACCCCACCTACGGCTGCCTCCTACTCCTTTCTTTCCCACCCAGGAAAGCCAATCGGAACAAAAATGAGTGTGAGGGGATTATGGGGTATCCTAGAATCCACTCTAGTTAAAAAAACTTAGTGTATGAATCATTCACAAACTTTCATACTTTGCCAGAAGGGGCATGACTGTTATCCATGGGACCATGGTTTTACTGGGACAACGTTTCTCATGGCAGAGAAAGAGATCCACAGCTAGCATCGAGCTTCCTGAGAACTTGTGTTTGATCCCTGGTCAGCAGGGCTGGCTGTCCAGATTTCAGGGTCTGGCATGTGGGTGTGGGAGGAGGGCACATCACCCTGAGGCTGGTGTCCCCACTAATTTATGTGAGCATTTCAGCTCTCTTCACCCCTGGTTGTTGTGGGCTAAGAAATCCCGTGTCTGGCAGGGCTCAGAGTAACTCAGGTATAATTACACTGTCAAGGTGACCAGGCTCAGGATCACAGGGCCGAAAAGAAGGCACGAGACCCGAAAATGGGGCTGCACTCTCAGGCCGCACAGAGAGCAGATGCGGCAGAGGAGGGGCTGGCAGGAGGGGTCTTAGGACTTTGGGAGGAACAAGAGAGGAGAGCATGGGGAAATAACGTCTACGAGAAGAATTCCCAGAAAATGGGGTGGAAGGATTCTCTCAGCATCTAGAACCTGCTTTCTATGTCCTACAACTTGGGCCTCCAGAAAGCTGGTAACATCTTTCCTTTCCTTCCTGCCTCCAGCAGACAGTGCAGTTGAAAGCTCAAATTTCAGGGCTGCAAACTGAGCAAGGAGGGTAGTGACAGCAGTCCACCACACCACACACCAGCTGCCTTCTTCACCCCAGGCCACCAAGCCCTGTTCCTCACACCATGGCCAGAGGGCCTTGGACCAACTATCACTTGGCAAGGCAGTCGCCCTCATCAACAGGCCCAGGGATCTTTTAAGTGAGTCAGGTCTTCAGACGTGATTGAAACCAAAATGGGCAAGGGGAGTCAAGGTTTTACTCTTCGTTTCCTTAGCATGCATTCCACAGGTGTTCCACTGTGGTGAGTGCAACAGACACAGCCCCCCTCAAGAGCGGTTCTTCCTCTGGTGGAGGCAGACAGGAAACAAATACAGAATCATCAGACGTCAGCTCCAAGATGGCAAGAGTTTTTGTCTGTTTTGTTTCCCCAGGACCTAGAATAGTGCTTGGCACATGATAGGTGCTCAGTAAACAAATATGTTAATAACCAAGGGAAAGTGTCGGAGTGCTAGGTGCTGTGGCCAGAATGAGAGTGTGCTGGGGCAGAGACAGGCCAGAGGTTTCACCCACAAGGTGCAGCTGGAGTGAGAACACGTCTGATGATGCACTGCTCAGCACAAGATGGTTCCATGATGAGTGCGTCAGTTTCCTCGGAATACCATAAGAAACCACAGACTTAAACAGCAGAAACTTACTGTCTCATGGTTCTGGAGGCTGGGAGTCCAAAATCAAGCTGCTGGGGGGTTGTTTCCTTCTGAGGGCTGTGAGGGCAGGATCTGTTCCAGGCCTCTCTCCTTGGCTTGTGGATGTGCCCGTCTTCCTCTCCCTTTGCATCATCTTCCCTCTATGTGTGTCTCCATGTCCAAATTTCCCCTTCTTGTAAGGACACCAGTCATAGTGGATTAGGGCCCATCCTCATTTTAACTCTTTAACGACCCTGTCTCCAGTTAAAGTCACACTCGTGAGGGACTGGGGGTTAGGACTTCAACATACTAATGAAAGGGGGCCCAATCAACCCCTAACAGTAAGGATTAACTACATAGTAGTTGTTATTAATGATGATAATAAAATCAATAACAAGGAAAAGGTAGAAATAAAAACCAAAACAAAGCCATTAATAACAAAGTCAAAACTTTTGCTTCCAGCAGCTCCAGGTAGCCTATGGGACAAAGGCCAAGTTCCCTGGCCTGGCAGTCAAGGGCTTCCACGGGGAGCCTTCGCTTGTTTTCCACCTTCCCTCCCTGCCTAGGCAGTGTCTTCCAGCGCTCACTTCATCTCTTCGTGAACATTGATGGGGCTGTGCTGCCCCTAGAAAGCCCATTTTCCTCTTCTCTGCTTATCCAGCTTCAGCTCATCTCAGGAGCCCAGATGCAGGTGCTGCTCCTGCAGGAAGCACTTCCTAAACATGGTCTGCCAGTCAGCATCCAAACAGCCTTGAGAACTCTGAAGAAAAAAGGGGCTGCTTCCAGAGTGGGGAGGCTCAGGGAACCCAATAGGGAAACAGGGACCAGCAATAGCAGGAAGCCATCAGCTCCCCTTGTCCTGTCAGAGCTGTAGCTCTGGAGGAACCTGCCAATGCCAGAATCACAGCAAAACAGGGAGGAAGCAGGGAAAATAAATCCCGGCCTCACTTTTCCTCTGCTCTGAGCCTTCCTGCCTGCCGCTCCACCAGCAAGTCCACTGGAAGCTGGGGCAAAGGGCCTGTTGCTGCAGCCTGCAGCCATTGCATCCAGGGCACATGGCAGGGAAGAGTAGACACAGGGGTGAGTAGGAGGCAGACAGAATAATCAGCACATGTACTGCCTGTGTCAACCTTGCCCTTCTCTGAACCCACATGGTATTGTTTTTTAATCTGGACCACTTGTGTGCCCTGTAGTCCGCCAGGGCCACCTTGGCTAGGAAGCTCACTTCCAAGTGTGTGACCGTCAACTATGGCTGGAGTATGAGGCCGAAAGCGGAGAACACATCAGATGCCTCCTCTGTGCCCTGACTGCTCCCCACACCTGCAGTGCTGAGTACAGAGCCAGGCCTGTAGTACGTGCTTAGTAAATCAGAGCTGAATACAAGCAGGGGTTTTGGAGATGAAGCATGGTTGGGATCCATGCAACTACATATTGAAAAATCACTGGCTCTGGAAGAGCAATTGTCAGGCCCATTTCCTGCTGCAGACGGAGCCAGGAGACACTCGGGGCTTGGCAACCTGACAGCGGAGGAGCAGCCAGGGAATTTAGCAGGAGACAGAGAAAATGAGCCCTGCGGGGCTGGCAAAGCCCCATCAACAGCAGACTCAGGCAGAGTCTCCCTTCCCTGATTCAGGGGCCAACGCCGGGGTGGGGTGCTGGCTCCTCTGTGAGCCAGAGCGTGTGGGAGTCAGGGAGAACAATGCATCATTTTGGAAGCTGATGCTTCAGTCTGAGGCCAGGCATAGCTTGAGGGCCACAGAAATTGTCGCCTGAGGAGAGCACAGATGTGTCAGTCCTGGCACCTGCCATGCCAGGTCAAAGCTCTCTGCCTTTGGCCTCAGTGGGTTTGGGGCTGGGGATAATCCCTGTATGCACCAGCAGAGGGCACCTGTCTTAATCGCAACCTACCCATAGGCTGGCCACTGATGCGTGTGGTGGGCATTGCAGCCTCCACTCCAGCATGGTTTTCACCCCAGAGGACCTGCATAGTCACTTCATTTCCCTTTCCAGTTCAGGAGTGAGTGTGTGACCCAATTCTGGCCAAAGAAATTTATAGGGAGTCCAGATGCAGTGACTCATGCCTGTATTCCCAACATTTTGGGAGGCCAAGTAGGAGGATTGCTTGAGGCCAGGAGTTCAAGACCAGTCTGGACAACAGAGCAAGATCCCATCTCTATAAAAAATTAAAAAATAAGCCAGGTGTGGTGGTGCATACCTCAGTCTCCTCAGTAGGACTATCTACTGAGGAGACTGAGGCGGGAGGATTTTTTGTGTCCCAGAGTTCGAGGCTGCAATGTGCTATGATCGCACTACTGCACTCTGGCCTGGGTGATGGAGCAAGACCTTGTCTCTATAAATAAAAAAATACTTTAAAAATGTGTAGGGAAGTCTGCTATGTGCTTTTGGAAAAGCAGAATGACAATTCGTCTTCTTCCTCTGAACAATGTGTCTCAACGTAATGCCCATGACTGCTGCTAGTGCCATCTTGCTACTACCCAGAAGATGAAGCCAATCCTGATGCTCCTAGGACTGAGAGGGAGAAAGAATATTAGTCTTTGATGAGATAATTTAGCCTCTAAAACAACCAGCCCTCAAACCACACTATTTCAATATTTCAGTTCTGTGAGACAATCAATGTTCTAATTATATATATGATAGGCTAAATATCAAATTATAATTAATTACATTATTTATATTCATGTAATTAGATATTACATATAATTAGATATAATACACTAAGTATAAAATATATATTTTTTTGGTAGAGATGGGGTTTCACCATGTTGCCCAGGCTGATCTTGAACTCCTGGGCTCAACTGATCCACCTACCTCAGCCTCCCAAAGTTCTAATTCTTTAAATCAGCATCAGTGGCTTGCAGCCAAGAGCACTCTATTCAATGCCACCTGAGAGATCATTAGCTAAGGCAGGTAGACCAACTCCCTCCAGGACCTGTTGAGGACAGGCAGCCCACAAGCAGCTCAGGAGATAACTTCAACAGTTACACAAGCATGTATTTTAATAGTTACATGATTCTTTTAACGTTTAATTTTTAAATATAAGCAGGATGTCAAACCCATGATACAATGTTTCCTTCTGAAATCTGTTATTTAAGTAAAAGCATGAATTATTTGTACAGGAGAATATTAAGTAAACTACAGTACTGATGGGGGTCAGGACACACTACCTGAAAGTATGGCACCTTGGCATTTGAGGAAACAGCAGAAGCAGGAAAATCACTGTTGGACTTTCTCCCATCTTTCTCCCTTGAAGAAGGTCATAAGACCACCATTTGAAAGACGCCCTCCCTATATCCAGAGGAAATGAATGTCCTTATCTCTGAAGACACTGGGACGCACAGCATATGAACAAATGGGCCTTGCCAAGTCCCCCTTCCCTGTTGATTCCCATTAGATCAAACCCTTTTGTCCTCCAGTCATACTTCTTCATGACCATCCACACTTCATCAAACCTAAGCATAAAAATACACAGGTTTCCCTGTTTCTTTGGCTCTTTATTTCTGAAAGCTCCTGTTGTCACATAAAACTTACATTGAATACATTTGTATGCTTTTCTCTTGTTAATCTGTCTTTTGTTATAGGGGCTTTGGCCATGAAACTAGTGATGGGTGAAAAAAGAAATATCATCTCCCCTGTAGTATAAATTATATGAAGTGAAATAATGGAATGTGACTGTCTGAAATGCTAGCCAAGTGGATTGAGGCTACTGTGGGGTTGACTGGCCAGTAAGGAGGCAGAGGAGCAGAAGCACCAAGAGCGAGAGTCTTTCAATTCAGCAACTACGAATTGAGCACCTTTTATGTGCCCAGCCTGGGCCAAGTGCTCGGGTTACTGCAAAGACGACGGTGACTCGTTCAGCTGTCCTGGTGCTTCCATCTAACCAGGAAGATGGACATTAACTAAATAACTTCACAACACGTTATTTAAATACACAGGTGGTAAATCCATATGGGAGACAGAGGGGTGTTAGGAGTGCATATAACAGAAACACCTGGCTTCATCCAGAGGGATTGGGGAGGCTGTGGAGACAGAGAGAAGTGGAAAAGCTGTCTGGGGCTGCCCCACACTGGCCTCGCTCAGCTCCAGGCCATCAATATCCTTAAACAGGCTTTTGCTCTAGGAAGCCAAGTAACTGTGTCCTCCCACCAGAAAACTGGCATGTTGAAGTCCTAACCCCCAGTCCCTCAGAATGTGACCTTATGTGGAGATAGGATCTTTAAAGAGGTAATTATGGTTAAATGAGGTCATGAGGGTGGAGCCTAATCCAACAGGAGTAGTGTCCTTTTAAAAGAGGAAGACATAGACATATGCAGATGGAGGACCACATGTAGACGCAGAGAAAACGGCCTTCTGCAAGACGAGGAGAGAGGCCTCAGAAGGAATCAACCCTGCGGACAACTTGATCTTGGCCTTCCAGCCTCCAGAACTGTGAGACAATCCATATTTGAGCCATCCAGCCTGTGGGACTTTGTTAAGGTAGCCCTAGCAAACGAATATAGCGGCCTTAGTGAGGAGTTTTTGTCCTCTGCAATCAAAAGAGCCTTACTAATACTGGGAGCAAATAGGCTCCAGTTTGGGAAGGGAGGATCCTGGCTGGGCCTGAAGATATCACTGGGGCTGTCTGGGCACAGGATAGCTTCCTTTGTGTCTGTTCAGCCTCATTGTTCTTCCCATCCCCCCCGCACGGGGAGCTTTGCAGCAGACACCCGCTTCCCTGCTGCATGGGGAGCAAGCTGGTAAGGAGAAACCCCTGCCCTGCCTGGTTATGGGCTCCCTGATGTTCTAACTGTGGATCAGTTGTAACAGTCCTGCAGGGAGGAGGGGGTTTACTGCCAGGAAGAGAAACCCCAGGAACCAGCCTTTCTGCTTCTCGGGACAGCGGGGGCCATGGGGTGGAGTGAGATTCTCCAGCCATGACTCATGCTAGGTTTCATGAGTAAGGGAAGTTAAGAGAGTCATAATGGCCGTACTGAAAAGCAGTTAAGTCCATTTTCACAGCAGTATTACACAGAATTAAAAACTGCACAATTTGATCCTATTTGCAACCACAGCTGCCATGAACTAACATATAAGCAAACTGAGCAGAGTGAACTCAGTGCCCTGATTCAGGCTCCGCACATGGGCCTGTATCCACAGTGCTCTCAGCTTCAGCAGAAAGGACCTCACCCTTCCATTCCATTCCTATTCCTCCGAACCACTGAAATCACATGGGTGTCTGCCCCTTGGGTGGGGACACCATCAGAGCTGGCCTCTGCCAGGGGAAGAAGAATAGGGGCCTCATTGGCCAGGCCTCAGAGATTCTGAGAATGAGACTCACTGTTGTACTGGTAAGAAGAAAACCCGCAGGCTGCTGGAAAGGTGAATTATTTGTAGCCATGGCTACAGCTGACTTCCCATTCCCACACTTCCAGCAGCCGAAAGACTTGGACACAGAGCACTGAAAAAATCCTGGAGAAGTGGCGGGCCCAGCAGGGAGAAATGCAGGCTCTTTCACAGAGGACAGGAGATTGACAGGTGCTAAGTAGGGGGTGTGAGGCCTGCCAGGAGCTTGTGCTGCACGCCCAGTCAGAAGCGGAGGCAACCTTTTCCTGTCCATCAGCCAGTGCTCTGGACGCTGGGTATTTAGTACTTTCAATCCAGCTAGTTGGCACCATTGCTTCCATATGTGTGCTGGAATTTATTGAGTACCAAGTGTTTACAAAGTGCAATGCTAGCCACAGAAGAAAGCTTCAAAAATAGGAGCAGACTACTTTCGGTGACTCTGCCTTTGACTTTCCTGCAGATGAGCAGCGGCAACTGACCTCCCTATGCCCTTTTCCAATGGAGTAAACAAGAGGCAGGGATGGTCACAGGAAAGGGAATTAGTCATCCAACCCCTTTAGCTGTCCCTGAGCACACCCAAGTTATTTGCTTTGTGCTAACCTGGCCTCCAAAGGCGACAACCAACATTTGCTGTGTGCCAGCAGCCCATGGTGGAGTGCATGCCTGCAGGATTTTTTCAACCTAACTGAAGGGAGACATGTGCACGTGAACTATTACCAACAGCACAGGCACTGTGGATAAGAGCCAGGTGAGGGCCCTAGACTTCTGAGAACCAGGGAGAACCCATTTCTCAAGCCACCCTCTGGTGACACCTGTCCCTGCCCTTCCATGAGGCCAAAAGGAGAAAACAGAGCACAATGAAACAGACTATATTCTCTCAGCAGCCTCTACTCTCGTACCTCTACCACCCTGTCCCAGCGGAGGAGGGAAACTCTAAACTGCTAAAGGAGCTCGCTTCCCTTCCCTAAACAAGTCTTAACAATGAAAACCAAAACTATTTATTGAGGGCCTACTCTGTGTCCTGCACTGTTTGGTTATTCTTTCCAATCTTCATAATAATTCTGCAATAGAAGTGGTATTTCTCCATTTCACAAGTGTGAAAATACAGACAATGAAATTGTTAAGTCACTGCCAGGCAGGATGTAATGCAGGAGAGTCTGATGACAAAGGTTTCCTCCCCAACCTGCCTTGAAATTGCTCAATGTTTCCATAATCAGTGATTACAACTCATTCAATTTCAGGAATAATAAATTTAGATTGTGTCTGAAAGGGAGTTGAGCAGCTATAAATAAATACTTGTGTATATTCTCTTGAGCAACATCCAGGAAATGGTCAGGAACCACAGTTCTTCTACCTAGAATCCATTTTTCATTCAGGACACAAGTTAGCAGCCCGCTGATCTCTGTGCATCACAATGCAAGGAGAGTGAGGCTGTCAGCACTGTTTCCTTGAATCCTGCTGTGCAGTGGCAGTTTATTCTAGGAAGCATGCTGCAGAGCATGACCAAAAATAGAAATGCAGGTTTTGCATATTTCATTTCCTAATGCTAGTAGCACTTTGACCCTTTTGATAGAAGGCTGGGATGGCTGCTACGATTTATCAAACTTTATTGACACTTGAGGTGTCCCAAGTTGGCTTGAAATGCCAGGTACCTCAAAGGTGACGGTCTCCTTGAGAAAAGCACTTGCTTAGAGTATAATATTTGAAGCACATTAGCCTCACCTGATGCATTCAAGTTTCTAAACCTAAATAGGCAATGTGCTCTTTAAGGCTTGGGCTGTGGTCCAGCATGGGTTTTGACTTCACGCTTTGAAACAACGAGGATGGCAAATTAAGGAGACAACAGATTCATACAGGTCAATTCCTGACTTGGATGCTTTGGGCTGTCCATCCTGGAGACCAAGGCCCAGTTCTGACAACAGTTACATGCTGAAGGCTGAGAAAGCCAAGCTACAGAGCACACAGAGATCCTGGAGGCGGCACCTCGTCCATGTCAAGGACACACAGGAAACCAAGACTATTTGTTTCTTCTTCCTCAATTTGTTCCCACTCCGTCCCTGCTGGTGTCTGACTTTGACCATTAGGTACGCATCCCTTTGAGTTAATGCAGACCATCACAGGTCGGCAGCCGAATAAAGGTAGTAGATTTTTCATAAACAAATTATATTCTATTTTTAAAACTGTATTCTGAAATCCTTTTCCACTATCTTATTATTGTTAAAATATGCTTTCTTTTAGAAAGCACGGGTAATATCTGGTGTGAATGTATTTTATTTTTAATGTTATCACTTAGCAAAATAAAAAGCTAGCACTTTGTCAGAGGTTACCAAAATTGGGGGGAATTGTGCTGCTCTAGAAACCACTGAATTAAGACATCATTCCCAGAAAGCTTGCATTTTAGGATGCAGACCCTGCATGGTAAGCCTGGGACAGCCCAGTGAGAATGAGCTCACAGGTTCCTTTTTCACTGAAAAGTTGGAGCCCAGGTTCAGTGAGCACAGGGAGAACCCACCCACTGAAACCCCCCGAAGGTGGAAGTGGGGGCAAGGGGCATTGGGAAAAGACACACTGTGATTATTTTGATCATTTTGCTAAGGCTCCTCCTGTCTTCCTCTTCCCCAAACAAAGGAAGGAAAAAAAAAAAAAAACATGAAAACCCAAGGAAAGAGAAAGGGAACTGGACAGGTTATGGTTTGAAAGTTTTATTATGGGTGATTTACCATCCTTCAAAAAAGATGGGTTATTATCAGGGCATCTCTTATCAGGGTTTTCTATCTCTCCAAAATCCTGAACAAGAGGAAATTGCCTCAAAATGAAGCAAGAATGGGTCTAGATGGTGTTTGCTGTTCCCCTACCTTCTCCATCTTTCAAGGCACAAATTAATCTTCATTCTGACACCGTTCCCAGCTCCCACAGGCAGGCCCAGTGGTTCCTTCCTTGGTGCACCCACAGTAGTTTATCCATACCTCTAGTGTTGTGCTTCTCATTAGGTATTTCTAAATACTCCATTTTCTTCTGATTACAAAACACAAAAGTTAAAAAGCAGACCCTTTGAAATAACAATAACACTATGTGCCTGGCCCTCTTCTAAGCAGATCACAATTATTATCCTGTTAATTCTCTCCATAACCCAGTGTCTCAGCAACCCAAGTGTCTCCCTAAATTTATAGCTGGAATGAGGTCCCACTCATCTTTCTACCTCTGATGCCTGACACAGTGTTGGCCTCAGTTGATACCTAATAAAATAATTTTGAGTTTACAAGAAAGGCAACAGTTTGATTTGGATATTTCAGGTGTTGCCAAATTTAGGAAAATGGGTCTGTTCAGATGACATTTGGGAGATTTCTCTAGCTTAAAGAGCTAGTATTGTGGGCACCTTGTATTAGTCCATTTTCACACTGCTATAAAGAAATACCCAAGACTGGGAAATTTACAAAGAAAAGAGATTTAATTGACTCACAATTCTGCATGGCTTTGGGAGGCCTCAGGAAACTTACAATCATGGCAGAAGGGGAAGCAGGCACATCTTACATGGCAGCAGGTGAGAGAGAGAGAGAGAGAGGAACTGTCAAATACTTATAAACCATCAGATCTCATGAGAACTCACTCACTATCATAAGAACAGCATGGGGGAACCACCCCCATGATCCGATCACCTCCCACCAGATCCCTCCCTTGATACATGGGGATTACAATTCAAGATGATATTTGGGTGGGGACAAAGAACCATGCCATATCACACCTGTAATTTACTTGTACACTTCTCATCTTATTGGGTGTTTGTATACATATGTGTGTCAATACACTCATAATTTACCAATTTATTAATCATTGATCAGCTATGAGTAATTCTGAAAGTGGGTGGGTGTGTACAAAATTAGTTATATGTGTGTGTGTGTATCCCAAAAGGTTTGGCAAATCAGTAATTTATGTCTCTGCCGACATTTCTATTCTGAAACTAAAATATTTACTTAAACTTAACTAACTTTTGGCTTTCCTAGCAGCTGTTAGCACAACAAACTGGTGTTTGATGAAGTAGGAAAAATAATAAAACATGTTATTCAACTGCTTTTTAAAAAACACATCTTTGCTGGGAAGGCAAATTGGAGCTGGAGGATGTCCAGAGAAATGCAACATATGGTCAAGAAAATGGAACGGCTTCTTTACAGGCAGAAAAAGGTTTTTGTTTTGTTTTGTTTTCCTGGAAAGATAAAAAAAAGTTAAAGGGAAAAAAAAAGCTATAAACCTATTAAATTGTGAAAGACATGAAGAAGATAAGCATGGAGAGTTGGTTTCAAATTCCAAAATAATGAAACTACTTGTCGTTTCTACCTTGCATATCAGGTAAATTTAGATAAGTAAAATGAAATATTACTTTTTACATATTGGGTAGGAGGTTAAAAAGAAGCACTACTCCATACACAGTGATATCTGGGAGTTGATGATTGGTTTAGGAATGGGTGGATGAGGGAATCATAAGAAATTATAAGAGAAAAATAGGATGTTGGGGGAGGGTGATAGTTTCCTAAACTGATGATGCTGACATTGTGGCAGATAACTATGCCTCTACCAATCACGCCTGAAACAAAAGACTATGTTGAATGGACTATGAGTCAATAGATAAATATTTGTTTAAACTTACATTTCTATATTGCCTATTGTGTCTGTGTAGTTTGATTTTCATTAGTATGATGAATTTGATTTTCATTAGTATGTATAAATTATTTCCCTCTGACCAGTTTCATAGCGTCACTATTTTATAAAAACAATTGGCCTCCAATAAATGGTCTTATTTTGGCCAGGCATGGTAGCTCATGCCTGTATTCCCAGCACTTTGGGAGGCCAAGGTGGGAGGATCACCTGAGGTCAGGAGTTCAAGACCAGCCTGGCCAACATGGTGAAACCCCCATCTCTACTAAAAGTACAAAAATTGGCCAGGCAAGGTGACAGGCGCCTGTAGTCCCAGCTACCTGAGAGTTGGAGGCAGGAGAATTGCTTGAACCCAGGAGACAGAGGCTGCAGGGAACTGAGATTGCTCCACTGCACTCTAGCCTGGGTGACAGAATGAGACTCTGTCTCAAAAAAAAAAAAAAAAGTGGGGGAGGGGGTTCCAAGATGGCCAAATAGGAACAGCTCCAGTCTACAGCTCCCAATGTGAGCAATGCAGAAGATGGGTGATTTCTGTATTTCCAACTGTGGTACCAGGTTCATCTCACTGGGGCTTGTCAGACAGTGGGTGCAGCTCACGGAGTATGAACCAAAGCAGGGCAGGGCATCACCTCACCCAGGAAGCGCAAGAGGTCAGGGAATTCCCTTTCCTGGCCAAGGGAAACCGTGACAGACAGTACCTGGAAATTCGGGACACTCCCACTCTAATACTGTGCTTTTCCAATGGCCTTAGCAAATGGCACACCAGGAGATTATATCTCATGCCTGGCTCAGAGGGTCCCATGCCCACGGAGCCTCGCTCACTGCTAGCACAGCAGTCTGAGATCCAACTGCAAGGTGGCAGCGAGGCTGGGGGAGGGGCGTTTACCTTTGCTGAGGCTTTAGTAGGTAAACAAATCAGCCAGGAAGCTTGAACTGGGTGGAGCCCACTGCAGCTCAAGGGGGCCAGTCTGCCTCTGTAGACTCCACCTCTGGGGGCAGGGCAGAGCTGAACAAAAGGCAGCAGAAACTTTTGCAGACTTAAACATCCCTGTCTGACAGCTTTGAAGACAGTAGTGCTTCTCCCAGCATGGAGTTTAAGATCTGAGAATGGACAGACTGCCGCCTCAAGTGGGTCCCTGACCCCTGAGTAGCCTAACTGGGAGGCACCTCCCACTAGGGGCCAACTGACACCTCATACGGCTGGGTGCCCCTCTGAGACGAAGCTTCCAGAGGAAGGATCAGGCAGCAACATTTGCCATTCTGCAATATTTGCTGTTCTGCAGCCTCCGCTGGTGATACCCAGACAAACAGGGTCTGGAGTGGACCTCCAGAAAACTCCAACAGACCTGCAGCTGAGGGTCCTGACTGTTAGAAGGAAAACTAACAGAGAGGACAACCACACCAAAACCCCATCTGTACATCACCATCATCAAAGACCAAAGGTAGATAAAACCACAAAGATGGGGAGAAACCAGAGCAGAAAAGCTGAAAATTCTAAAAATCAGAGTGCCTCTTCTCCTCCAAAGGAACGCAGCTCCTTGCCAGCAACAGAACAAAGCTGGATGGAGAATGACTTTGACGAGTTGAGGAAGAAGGCTTCAGATGATCGGTAATAACAAACTTCTCCAAGCTAAAGGAGGATGTTCAAACCCACCTCAAAGAAGCTAAAAACCTTGAAAAAAGATTGGATGAATGGCTAACTAGAATAAACAGCGTAGGAAGACCTTAAATGACCTGATGGTGCTGAAAACCATGGCACGAGAACTATGTGATGCATGCACAAGCTTCAATACTCAATTCGATCAAGTGGAAGAAAGGGTATCAGTGATTGATGATCAAATGAATGAAATGAAGCGAGAAGAGAAGTTTAGAGAAAAAAGAGTAAAAAAAAATGAACAAAGTCTCCAAGAAATATGGGACTATGTGAAAAGACCAAATCTATGTCTGATTGGTGTACTTGAAAGTGACGGGGAGAATGGAACCCAGATGGAAAACACTCTTCAGGATATTATCCAGGAGACCTTCCCCAACCTAGCAAGGCAGGCCAACATTCAAATTCAGGAAATACAGAGAACGCCACAAAGATACTCCTCGAGAAGAGCACCTCCAAGATACATAATTGTCAGATTCACCAAAGTTGAAATGAAGGAAAAAATGTTAAGCAGCCAGAGAGAAAGGTTGGGTTACTCACAAAGGGAAGCCCATCAGACTAACAGTGGATCTCTCAGCAGAAACTCTACAAGCCAGAAGACAATGGGGGCCAATATTCAACATTCTTAAAGAAAAGAATTTTCAACCCAGAATTTCAAAACTAAGCTTCATAAGTGAAAGACAAATAAAATCCTTTACAGACAAGCAAATGCTGAGAGATTTTGTCACCACCAGGCCTACCCTACAAGAGCTCCTGAAGGAAGCACTAAACATTGAAAGGAATAACTGGTACCAGTCACTGCAAAAACATGCCAAATTCTAAAGACCATTGATGCTAGGAAGAAACTGCATCAACTAACAAGCAAAATAACCAGCTAACATCATAATGACAGAATCAAATTCACACATAATAATATTAACCTTAAATGTAAATGGGCTAAATACTCCAGTTAAAAGACACAGACTGGCAAACTGGATAAAGAGTCAAGACCCATCAGTGTGCTGTATTCAGGAGATCCATCTTGTATGCAGAGACACACAAAGGCTCAAAATAAAGGGGTGGAGGAAGATCTACCAAGCAAACGGGAAACAAAAAAAAAAGCAGGGTTTGCAATCCTAGTCTCTGATAAAACAGACTTTAAACCAACAAAGATCAGAAAAGACAAAAAAGGCCATTACTTAATGGTAAAGGGATCAATTCAACAAGAAGAGCTAACTATCCTAAATATATATGCACCCAATACAGGAGCACCCAGATTCATAAAGCAAGTCCTTAGACACCTACAAAGAGATTTCACAGACGAATTCTACCAGAGGTACAAGGAGGAGCTGGTACCATTCCTTCTGAAACTATTCCAATCAATAGGAAAAGAGGGAATCCTCCCTAACTCATTTTATGAGGACAACATCATCCTGATACCAAAGCCTGGCAGAGACACAACAGAAAAAGAGAATTTTAGACTAATATCACTGATGAACATTGATGCAAAAATCCTCAATAAATTACCGGCAAACCAAATCCAGCAGCACATCAAAAAGCTTATCCACCATGATCAAGTGGGCTTCATCCCTGCAATGCAAGGCAGCATATAAACAGAACCAAAGACAAAAACCACATCATTATCTCAATAGATGCAGAAAAGGCCTTTGACAAAATTCAACACCCCTTCATGCTAAAAACTCTCAATAAATTAGGTATTGATGGGACATATCTCAAAATAATAAGAGCTATTTGTGACAAACCCACAGCCAATATCATATTGAATGGGCAAAAACTGGAAGCATTCCCTTTGAAAACTGGCACAAGACAGGGATGCCCTCTCTCACCACTCCTATTCAATATAGTATTGGAAGTTCTGGTCAGGGCAATCAGGCAGGAGAAAGAAAGAAAGGGTATTCAATTAGGAAAAGAAGAAGTTAAATTGTCCCTGTTTGCAGATGACATGATTGTGTATTTAGAAAACCCCATCATCTCAGCCCAAAATCTCCTTAAGCTGATAAGCAACTTCAGCAAAGTCTCAGGATACAAAATCAATGTGCAAAAATCACAAGCATTCTTATACACCAATAACAGACAAACAGAGAGCCAAATCATGGCGTGAACTCCCATTCACAGTTGCTTCAAAGAGAATAAAATACCTAGGGGATCCAACTCACAAGGAATATGAAGGACCTCTTCAAGGACAACTACAAACCACTGCTCAAAAAAATAAAAGAGGACACAAACAAATGGAAGAACATTCCATGCTCATGGATAGGAAGAATCAATATCGTGAAAATGGCCATACTGTCCAAGATAATTTATAGATTCAATGGCATCCCCATTAAGCTACCAATGACTTTCTTCGCAGAATTGAAAAAAACTATTTTAAAGTTCATATGGAACCAAAAAAGAGCCTGCATTGCCAAGACAATCCTAAGCCAAAAGAACAAAGCTGGAGGCATCATGCTACCTGATTTCAAACTATACTACAAGGCTACAGTAACCAAAACAGCATGGTACTGGTACCAAAACAGAGATACAGACCAAAGGTAACAGAACAGAGCCCTCAGAAATAATACCACACATCTACAACCATCTGATCTTTGACAAACCTGACAAAAACAAGAAATGGGGAAAGGATTCCCTATTTAATAAATGGTGCTGGGAAAACTGGCTAGCCATATGTAGAAAGCTGAAACTGGATCCCTTCCTTTCACCTTATACAAAAATTAATTCAAGGTGGATTAAGACTTAAATGTTAGACCTAAAACCATAAAAACCCTAGAAGAAAACCTAGGCAATACCATTCAGGACACAGGCATGGGCAAGGGCTTCACATCTAAAATACCAAAAGCAATGGCAACAAAAGCCAAAATTGACAAATGGGATCTAATTAAACTAAAGAGCTTCTGCACAGCAAAAGAAACTACCATCAGAGTGAACAGGCAACCTACAGAATGGGAGAAAATTTTTGCAATCTACTCATCTGACAAAGGGCTAATATCCAGAACCTACAAAGAACTCAAATTCACAAGAAAAAAACAACCCCCTCAAAAAGTGGGCAAAAGATATGAACAGACACTTCTCAAAAGAAGACATTTATGCGGCAAACAGACACATGAAAAAATGCTCATCATCACTGGCCATCAGAGAAATGCAAATCAAAACCGCAATGAGATACACCAGTTAGAATGGCAATCATTAAAAAGTCAGGAAACAGCAGGTGCTGGAGAAGATGTGGAGAAACAGGAACACTTTTACACTGCTGGTGGGACCATAAACTAGTTCAACCATTGTGGAAGACAGTGTGGCGATTCCTCAAGGCTCTAGAAATACCTAATGGTATTTCTAGAGCTAGAAATACCATTTCACCCAGCCATCCCATTACTGGGTATATACCCAAAGGATAATAAATTGTGCTGCTGTAAAGACACATGCACACGTATGTTCATTGCTGCACTATTCACAATAGCAAAGACTTGGAATCAACCCAAATGTCCAGCAATGATAGACTGGATTAAGAAAATGTGGCACATATACACCATGGAATACTCTGCAGCCATAAAAAAGGATGAGTTCATGTCCTTTGTAGGGACATGGATGAAGCTGGAAACTATCATTCTGAGCAAACTATTGCAAGGACAGAAAACCAAACACCGCATGTTCTCACTCATAGGTGGGAATTGAACAATGAGAACACTTGGACACAGGATGAGGAACAGCACACACCGGGGCCTGTTGTGGGGTGGGGGGAGGGGGGAGGGATAGCATTAGGAGATATACCTAATGTAAATGATGAGTTAATGGGTGCAGCACAACAACACAGCACATGTATACACATGTAACAAACCTGCATGTTGTGCACATGTACCCCAGAACTTAAAGTATAATAAAAAAAATTAAAAATAAATAAATAAATAAATAAATAAATAAAAGGTCTTATTTTAAGTGATGAATGATAATGCCTCCTAACAGAACAACCAGCAGAACACTAATTAATGCATAGGCTGCTTGGCTGGTCTCTCTTACAAACCTTAGCCTAAGTTCTGCTTTCAGCCATCACACATCTCTGTCTCTCCCGTGGTTTCAAATCATGTGAGTGATCCTTCTGATAATAAACTCTCTTTGGCCTTGGGCTGGGCACACTGAGTCCTGGCACCCACTCCTTGGAGGTGCCCATAGGGACATGTTCTAAATGTAAAAAAGGTGACGATGAAAAAGGACTGGGAATTCATGGATTTTGGTTCGGTGAGCTATTGCCATTCCTCTGGCTTCTCCTGACAGAGCCTTCACTTACCAGATCATCACATTTCACCCTTCAGAGCATGAGACTTGTACTAATGCTGCAGCACTGCCCAGCAGGGAACCAGCTTTCCCATGGTCACTGGGTGTGTGTGGTGTTTCACAGAGCCAGGGCTGCGCCAAGATCTTCAGGTCCAAGTAAATCTTGGAGACCTTTGCCTTAAATGGTAATTATTCTGGCAAAGGTCTTTTATACCTTGCTTTAAATGTTATCCCACCCAAAGCAGAAAATGACTTTGTGGAAAGTCTTTCTTGTTTTAAAAAATAGCTATAGCTATAGTAAGGGCATAGCGGCTTTAGAAATGGAACATGTATATTTTTTATAGGCCATTATGAAATAAACTTGCAGTAACTAATTCTTTCTCACACTCATTTGCCTCTTTCAGAGACCCTGCAGGATTTAAGATCCCAAACCAAATATACTCTTATGTGTTCCCAAACTATTTTTTCTCAGGGCTAAAGGGAAATTCTCATGAGGTGCTGTTTCTCCCGGATGCAGCTCCCAGTCCATGCCAAAGAGAATACTTTAAAAACGATGTTTCTCAATATTAGGGTACATTATGGATACAAAATCTTAGCCCAAATCCCCTTGGTCATATAAAACATGTCACATAATTGTATTTTCGGTTAGGAAGGAGTGTTACAAAATAAATATTTCCCCATTAGAACATACTGGGAAATGTTTGCTGACACCTACACTCAAACCCAGCAGGTTCCCTTAGAAGAGTTTGGCAAAGAACAGGCCCCTCCTTAACGAGGTGCTGGAGTTGGTTGAAAATTAAATATTAATTTACAAAAAATGGTTGCATTTAAAAAGTCAAACTGAGGCCTGCATGTGGGCGTCTGTGCCTTCTGTGTTCTGGGTCTGTGAAATGTCCTGGGTCAACCGAGGATCACTGTCTTTGATTGGATTGCATCAGTCTTTCTCTTTCTAAAGCAGTCTGTGGAAAACATCAAGAAGGGTTTTTTGTTGTTGTTTTTTTCTCAGAATTTTTTTCCTTTCTCTATTTCTCCTACTGGAAAATTCTTTCCAAAATTGTCAATGGTTGTTTCACTTGGTTTTAAGAGAAGCATGGCTGCGAGGGCCTTGGAAGTACAAATCAATAGCTGTGATCACTGCTGGATCCTCTTGGAGGGTTTTCCCCTTTTTTCCCTCTAGCACACAATCTAGATAGTCCTCGAGGGGAGCCTCATCTGGCCTGGTTTGGGCTTTTCTCTGGCTGCCAGATTGAAGTGTGACAACCACAGAGGTGGCTGTGGGGCTTTCGCTCCTCTCCCCTTGTCCCCAGAAGATTTAGAGTCTGCATTCTCAGCTACCCAGGTGCTCTCAGTTCCAGATCTAATCATTTCCCCTCTAGCTCCCCTGTTCTTAACAGAGTCCCTCTCCCTACTCACTCACTCACTCACTCACTCGCTCACTTAATTCACACAATACTTTGTCCAGATCTGTGACCTTAATTTTTAAGTGGAGTGATGGTTGCACATTAGTTATTATGCTGGTCCTTCCAACACAAACTGCATACATTTTCATCCTCTAAGGTCCTGTAACTATTTTTCTGCACTCTAATGCTGGAATTTCAAGACACCAAAACAAAACAGGTGGGATTTAGAGGCAGGCTGGCCTTGGAGGTGGTCTTCCAGTCACAACCCTCTCTGACTGCTCTACTCAGATCTTGGGAATGAAGTTTCAACATCGGGGACTGAAGTCAGTTTACATATTTTGACACCATGTCAATTCAAAAGGAATTCTTTTTGGAGATGTTTGGGTTTGAGGTGCTTGAGCAAATGATTCTAAATATATTTAAGAGAACGGATCTGTGAGAATAGCCAAGAAAATTGTTAAAAAGAGAATAAGGGCAGGGTCCATGCCTGATTAGCTATGAAAACACAGGAGTTCCCCTCCTGCTTACTATAAAGAAAGCTTAAAATAGTGTCTCTCCCATCCTAACATCAACAACGAAGTCAGATGACCACAAAACCATACCTTTTCCTGAGTCCATCAGCAAGCTGAGGTCACAGGGAACCCAAAAGCCTTAAATCTAAGGAAAGGCTGTGTCCCCAAGAAGAGATGGGACATAAACAAGGGTTTGTGGCTGAGTATGGGAAGAGACACTGGGTGCCATACAAAAATATAAGAAGAATTCATCTAAAGCTTTTAACACTTTACTAAAGGCCAGAAGTGGACTAGCATGAGTGTAGCAGCCCTGGGGGCTGCAGATACAAGAGGAATTCGTTCCCACTTGCAGGCTCTTCTCCACTCCTTTCCATCCACTGATTGAGAAAGGACTGAAGACAGGGTGGGAGAGCAAAGAAGCCTCCCTGCACGATGCAGGCCCAGGGAAGAGGCGCGACATTGCTGAAGGAAAGGCATAAGGCTACACCCACGCCCTCCTCCCACCTAAGCCACCGGGGAGGGACAGTACGGCCTGCTGCGGTCAGGGCACAGGTGAAGACCTACTGCAGCTATGGGGAGGGGAAAGCCAAAACACCCTTGATCCCTGGGGAAGGGGCAAGAAACAGTCCTGAGCCCCAGATCCAGACATTCTCTCCTGCACATGACACAAGGCAGGCTTCAGCTGCCACAGGAGGAGGAGGAGGGGCAGGATTTCTGAGAAAGCCTCACTCCTGAGATCCAGGCACACAGGGCCTGCCCAAGCCTGAGAGTGCATTAGGATCAAGGGCACCCCGATTCCCCAGCACTAAGTAACAAGCAACAACATTCTACCCCAAGGCTGCAGACTTCTCATCAAATATTAAAACTTCTGAATTCTTGAAATTGTTTAATTAATTGAATAATTTAGCCCTAGCATAGATTAAGGAAACATTAAGAAAAGTTCAGAAATACAGAGTTCACAAATTCAAACATACTTAAGAATTTAGTAACTTTGGAGAAAATGTTAGCTAGTACCTCGTACCTTAAAACGAAATTAGTTCCATATGATTATTTTAGGAAAAAAAAAACACATAAGAGTACCAGTAAAAAATGTAAATACAGTTACCATTTTGGGACGGGAAAGTTATTTTGAAGTATCAACCAAAGACATAAACTATAAAGGATTGTTAATAGACTATATACAAATGGGGAAAAAATCAGAATGGAATAAACAAAGCAAAATCACAAATAAAAATTGGGGGAAAATAGCAATATACATGGCCGTTATACCTTAATATATGATGCATAGGTCCATAGATGTTAGACAGATAGATGCCTTAATATAAAAGGAGAATCACTTGAACCTGGGAGGTGGAGGTTGCAATGAGCCGAGATCACACCACTGTACTCCAGCCTGGGTGACAGAGACTCCATCTCAAAAACAAACAAAAAAATAATTTTTTATATATATACACATATATATATACACACACACACACATACACATATATATGAGCTCTTATAAATTCAATAGAAAAGTATGCTCCTTTCCCTCAAAAGAAGTATGAACAAAAGACAATAGCAGTCACTCACAAAGCAATAATTACAAACAGCTAACAAATATTTGCAAAGTCATTGAACACGAGTAGTAACTCAAAAATTTCACAAAGATAATAATCAATGTTGCTAGTATGCATGGAAATCAACATTGTCATACAGGCATATGATTGATGGTAGTATAAATTGTCACAAGTATTTTGAGGGAGAGGGTGAGAAATTTGGCAGTATGAATCAAAAACCCGAAAAATGTACCTACCCTTTGATATAGCAATTCTACATGTAGAACTTTAAGGAAATAATTAGTCAAAATCCAAAAGATTTATATGTATAGATATGCATAGCAGTGCTGTTTATTATAAACAAATGTTAGAAGCAACCTAAATGTCCAGTCATGGGAGACTGGTTAAACAGATTACAATAAATACCTATAAGTTAATGCCAGGCAATAATTAAAATGACTAAATAGAGCAACATTATGGACATGGAAAAATGTTGACAGTATGTATGTTTAAGTAAATATAGTAACAGGACAATATAAGCAGTATAATCCCATTCCCATTTTTTAATACATACACGCGCGCGCGCACACACACACATTGTTGATAACAACAGAAGGAATAAACTCTGGATATCAGGTAGAAAAATAGCCTTATTAGAAGGTAGCTTATAGACTCAACAAGAAGGCTGGTGAACTAGGCTCGGCAACAGGACAGGAACAAAGGGTGGTGAGGCAACCAAGAACATAGTCAGCTCATATCATGGTCCAGCCTCGTAGTGTTATAACAAAATCCCACCATCCCCGGACACAAACTTCTACACTGAAGGACTCCTGAGTCAGCTGTCCTCATGAGAAATCTCCAACAGCCTCCTGTATAATGTTGTTACTTCCTTGAAATTTGAGCCTAGCATGGGAGCACCTGATTGGTCAAGACTCAGTCATATGGTTATACCTCCCATGAAACAGAGAGAAGAAATATCTATCTGGTCCCTTTAGCTTGCTGGTAAAGACATATAGAGATTCTCCTTCAATACAGATAATGTTTGAATGCTGGATAGTCAAAAAGCAAGAACGATAACTCCATAAATACACACACACACACAAACACACATACACATACACACACACACACACACACACACACGGAAGGTTGGACATTCATAACATGTTATGATTAAGAATTCACATTTTAATTGTAGGTCGGGTGTTTTGGTGATAGTTTGGGGGTGTTTGTTTATTTGTATTTTTACGTAAACATTCCTATTGTCAGTGAGTAGGGACTGTTTCATTTTTTTCATTTCCAATCTGTATGTTCTGTATTTCTTTCTATTGCCTTATTGCACTGGCTAGGCCTTTCAGGAAAATGTTGAATAGGAGTGGCATGAGAGGATATTCTTGTCTCCTAATATTAGGAGAAAACATTCAGTCTTTCAGCATTAGGTATAATATTAGCTGTAGGGTTGTTTTTTGTTTTTGTTTTTTTAGATGCCCTTTATCAGCTTGAGGAAATTTCCAACTCCTATTTTGCTGAGAGTTATCATGAATGAATGCTGACTTTTGTCAAATGCCTTTTCTGCATAAATTAATATAATCATGCAGCTTTTCTTCTTTAGCCTGTTAATATAATGGAATAATTATTTTATTATTTAAAAATTAATTTTAGGCCGGGCGCGGTGGCTCAAGCCTGTAATCCCAGCACTTTGGGAGGCCGAGACGGGCGGATCACGAGGTCAGGAGATCGAGACCATCCTGGCTAACATGGTGAAACCCCGTCTCTACTAAAAAATACAAAAAACTAGCCGGGCGCGGTGGCGGGCGCCTGTAGTCCCAGCTACTCGGAAGGCTGAGGCAGGAGAATGGCGTGAACCCGGGAGGCGGAGCTTGCAGTGAGCAGAGATCCGGCCACTGCACTCCAGCCTGGGCGGCAGAGCGAGACTCCGTCTCAAAAAAAAAAAAAAAAAAAAAAAAAATTAATTTTAAAAAAATGAATCAGACTTGCTTTAACAGCATAACCCATTTGTTCATGTTGTTTTCTTCTTTTCATAGATTTCTAATATCTTGTTAAGTATTTCTGCATCAATACTCATGAAAGATACTGGTCTATAGTTTTTGAAACTGTCTTTATCTGTCTTGATATCAGAGTAATGCTGGCCTCATAAAATGAACTGAGATGTTACCCCCTCTTTTATTTTCTAGAATATATCATACATAATTAGTGCTAGTTCCTCTTTAAATGTTTGGTAGAATTTTCCATTGAAATATCTAGACCTTTTCTTAATTTGTTTGTGCTTTTAACTGTTGAATATTTCAGAGGCTTATAAGTACAATTCAATTTCTTTAATATATATCACTATTAAAATTGTTTATTTCTTCTGGGGTGAGTTTTCATAATTTGTATCTTTTAAGAAATTAATTCATTCATCTCTGTTGTCCAATGTATGGTTATAGAGTTGTTTATAGCATTCTCTTATTATCTTGTTATTGTCTATGGGATCTGTAGTAATTTCCCTCTTTCATTCCTAAAATTGGTAATTTGTGTCTCCTCTATTTTTTCTTTGTCAGTCTGGCTAAAGGCTTATCCATTTTATTGATATTTTATAAGAAATAGGTATTGGTTTCATTGGCTTTCTCTATTGTTTTTCTATTTTTCAATTTCATTGACTCCTACTCTTATGAACACTTTTTATGATTGCATTTTATCTCCATTATTTGATTTACACCTCTTTAGAAATTTTTTAGTTGTTGTCCTAGGGTTTACACATTACATCTTTAATTGATCAGAGTCTACCTTCAAATAATGTACTGCTTCATTCATAATGTAAGAATCTTAAAATAGTTTCTTCTCAATTCCTCCCTCCCAACCTTTGTATTATTGTTACAATACATTTTACTTTTACCTACCCCATACACACATAATACATTGCTACTATTTTTACTCTTGACAGTCATTTATCTTTTAAGATCATTTAAACATTTTACATGTATCTTAGTTTAGCTTCATTTAATCAATTTCCAGTGCTCTTCATATTTTTGTGTCTTTTGTTATGCATTTCGATCTTGTTTCACATTTCTCCCACCTGAAGAACTTCTTAAACATTTCTTCTCGAGTATATTTATTGGCAGTACATTCTTAGTTTTTGTTTCTGTATTCCTGCCCCTTCCTCGGGACAGAGAGGTGTTTTGTTTTGTTCTGTGTTTGTGCTTCCCTAAGTTTTGCCAGCAGTCTAAAGGAAACGGTATTTTTCCCTTTCTCCTGTAGATTAAGGTTTTTGTTCCAGAAAGGAGAAAGGGTGGGGTTCATGCCCCTTTGCAGTGGCTATTTTCCCTTTCCCCCATACCTGCACTGTGAGGGATTCTTTCTCAGGACTTTGGCCAGTCTTTCCTGGTGGGATACAGTGCCTGGTAGAGTCCATGGAGAAAAGTCTCCAAGAAGGTGCAAACTCCTTCTGTATATGCATTCCCCAGGGGCTCCATACTCTCACCAGTCCTCACTCATTCCCCACCATTTCTTCACCTACTCCTGCTGAGTTCTTCTACTGGCTACATCTGCCCCAGGTAAGCAAGGGCTTGTGTCCCATGCTTCTTCATAGGCCCCTACCGGTCCTTAGATTTTTAGGCTAATTGGTTGCCCTGTGACCTCAGCTCTTTGAGGGTCCAAAAAAAGTAGTAAACTTGCAGTTTGTCTGGCTTTTTTTTTAAGAGTTGAAGTGACACTCTTCCTAGACCTTCACATGCTGAGATTGTATTCCCTTTTCACCTGTCTAGCCCACAAGGCCATTTCATTCCTCAATAGCTTTTCACACCCACAAGAACAGAATTGGATAGAGATAGTAATGAGCTAACAAAAAAGTGTTCCTATTGCCCTGGAGGCATCATCCTCCCAGGGGAGAACTCTATTTTGTGGAAGGCCAGATGTCCAACTGAGGAAGAAGCCTGGTCTCTTGGCCCACTCTGGGAAGGGCCAGTAGCAAGTCTAGCTTGCAGAGAGGATAAAGGCTCTAGCAGCATCCCCACGTGTTATGTCAGGATCTCCCTCTTCGCAGCTATGGGGACAGTGAAGATTGTGTTTTAGCTTGGGCAGGTGAAAATAACATGGTTGATAAGTTTCATTTATTGAAAATAGGAATTAGGAGCCAGAAGACACAATGTCATCTTACCGCACACTGTGTACCTATTTAGGTGTCTGAATTGCTCTGGCCTCTAGCTGATTTGACTTCATTCCCAAATGAAAAGGAAGAAGGCAAAGATATGCTCCATTCATCTGTTGTATGTATGGGGCCTCTACGGCAGAAGAGTGTGAAGGAAAAGTTGAAACTGATTGACTGGTTGTCTATGAAGAGCTAATGAAAACCTGACTGAGAATAGGTTGGTACATGGGTCTCTGTCTCTGGTGCACTGTGGTTTGCAATGTTTCCTGGACTTGGGAGGAGGGCATAGAAAGTTGCTGGGCAAATTGCACAGCCTCCCCCATACTACACTCAGAGCTGCCTTTCCTAGTAAACATCACCATTTTCTTGCCTTCGAAGATTTCAATGCTTTGTGCATATTTATCAATGAAATTGTTTACAAATATTGCTATAGAAGAGCAACCTTGCTGGGTTATCTCAGTCAATTCACATCTGCATCCAACATGTTGGCTCAAAATACCCCAAAAAGGCAGTTTTACCTATGCTTTACGAAGAGGAAAACTGAAGTTCACACGGAATGATCAGTCCAGAGTCACTCAGCTTCTAAGAAGAGGAAATACCCTGGAGTAGCACTGGAGAACCCAGGTGGGTTTACATGATGGGGGGGACACTGGTAGCGGGGAGCCACTTCCAGTGACAGCTTTTCTTGCCTTTGTCACTAAAACCTTCTGTCGGTATCTAAGCCTAGATATCCATCAGGGTCCCAACAAGAAACAGATGACATCCCAAAAGGAAAGCTTACCAAAAGGACTTACACACTGTAATAAGCAACATTTAGGGAAATCCCCATGGGATAGTACGTACCACTGTATTAGTCTGGTAGAACTGCCGCAACAAAATACCACAGACTGGGTGGTTCAAACAACAGGCATTTATTTGCTCACAGTTCTGGAGGTTGGGAAGTGCAAGGTCAAGGTGTGGACAGGTTTGGTTCTCCTAAGGCTCTTCTTGCTGTGTCCTTACATGGCCTTTCCTCTGGGTGCACATCTCCATGGTACCTCTTCCTTTTCTTACAAGAACACCAGTCACATTGAATTAGGGACCAGCTTAATGGCCTCATTTTAACTTAATTACTTCTTTAAAGACGCTATCTCCAAATACTGTTGCATTCTGAGGTCCTGGGGATTAGGGCCTCAATGTACGAATTTGGAGTTGGAACACAATTGAGTGCATAAAGCTAACAGCAATGAGGGAGGCTACCACCCTATGACTGAAGGAGCAAGAGGAGGGGGAGGTGTCCAGAACCCAGAACCTGGTGAGGATGGCTACACATGGGCAGGGCCACCTGAGGTACAGTCTACCCACAGTGGCCTGGCAGCCAGGGAGTGGGCAGCAGACACCCTGACCTCACTTTCCTCCCCCTCTAGGCTCCCACTGGTCCTGCTCTCTGGCTGAACCCAACAGGAAGCCAGGGGCAAGGGAATCCATTGCTACAGTCCACTAGGTGAACCTCCGGGCTCAGAGAGGAGGAAATGGTAGAGGGGCAAGCTCAAACTATTTGGTGTGGCTTGCAAACCAAACTCTAAGTTCTGCTCTGAAGTGACATGATTTATGAGAGGGGCATTTGATTGCCTGGTTTTTCAATTATTCCTGGATGTGTTCAAAGGTAAGAGGACACTGAGAAAACACTGTGTCTATAGGGTCATTCTGAGGAGACAATGTAATAAAACAACCTTCAGAGATGACTTCCCTAGGGATAGGGTCAAGAGTCCCTTCCACAGGGCTCCAGTGGACAACAGAGAAGGCCCCTGTCCTGGAGTGCAGGCAGAGGCAGCTGCATGGATAGAGGCCCAGAGGCATGATCCCTGCAGTCATGAGCAGGCTGTGGGTAGTGACTAGAAAGGGCCTTGAGGATAGGGGTAGAAACCCAGGGCAGGCCTGACCCTTCTCTGCTGTTCATCTGAGCAACATGGAAGGCACCTATAGGTGTCTGCAGGTGAGTCTCTGCCTCAGTCAAGCAAACAGGAATTAAACTACAATGCTACTATGGGTTCAGCTGCAGAAGCACACTGAAGGGGCACCTAACCTCGGCATGAGACCCGAGGAAAGGGTTCTGGGAGTGAGTATTCCTCTTGGAGGATAAGTAAGAGGTAGCCAGTGAAAAGGAGTGTGCCCTTCACTTGTCTAAAACAGAGACTCATGGAACAAGAAAGCCCATTTGCAGAGACCCATCACGGCAATAGGTCTTGGTACAAGTTAAAAAGCAAAATCAAAGTAGTCAGCAGGATTAAAGCAGGATTAAAGACATTCTCTGAATTTCCGGTGAGTAAGGAGGCTCACTGGAGCTGTGACAGGCAAACCAGTTTTACAGTTTCAGCCACATGACAGAAGACAACAGCAGGGGATGGGGTGGTTATCCAAAGATCTCAAACTTTTCAGTATGTTTCAGGTGAGGGTGGTGTGGGGTGCTAATATTCATCCATTCATTGACGCACACTTTGAGGAACACTGTGTTAGGAAATGTGGGGATGCAGAAAAGCAGAGGTGATGGTCACTGCCCTGCAGTTATTTATAGCCAGGCACCTGGGACTACAGATAAACACGAGGCACTACAGCACTGCTGTGCACTCCCATGTGGCATCTTCCTGAGGCACAGCCTGTCTCTCCCATGTTACTGATATCACGTACCACAGAAAATGTAGTTCTACACAGCCTACCCCAGTGGTTCAGAACCTAAGCCTGGAACCAGGATTCCATCCTGACTCTTAAAAGTTTGATGCTGGATGCATTATTTAACCTCTCTGAACCTGTCTCATTATCTGTAAAATGGAAATAATAATGCCTTCCGCATGGATTCGTTGTGAGGGTAAAATGAGCTAGTTGCACTCAGTAACAAAAGTACTTAGGGATTCAGGAGAGAAATTACCGTGGGATGGGTGGTCAGGAAAGGCTTCATGGAACATGAGAGACTTACACTGGGCCTGGAAAGATGGGTCTGGGATTTCTATGGGTGACAAGCAAAAGGGTGGGTCAAGCAATGACCCAAAGCACTGGTCAAACTAGAATAATTTCTGTGGTCTCTGGGCCCAGATCCTTGTCCAATTTACCTTGGTTTCTATTCTTCAATCAAACTTCCTGGCTCAGACAACACCCTGTCTATGGCCCCTGCTTCCAGGTCTGGCTAATTCCCCTCCTGCTCAAAACCCCCATGATTTGCTACTTGCCATGTGGCCCTCTAATTCCATCCCAAGGCTCCAGAGGTGCAGATCTGCAAACCAGCATGATTAGCCACCATTGCTGGCTTCCCATTCAGCATATAAATCTAGTGCCTGGGATTACCTCATGCCAGAAAACCGAAATCCAAGTCAGATGGTTAAGGCATTAATAGCAGTGAGTGTTGTAAAGACTCAACAATGTGAACCTTCCCAAAATGAACCATCCTGACCTCCCTCGCGCTGACAATGCGTGTGTGACATCATGTGTAAATGAGCCTTAAATTTGAACCAGGTGCCGAGAGCTGTCTGGCGTCTCCTGGCTGCTGTATTAACCACTAACATGCACAGGGGGATTCTGAGGCAGTAAAATGGAGCGAAACCAACAGCAGTGACCAGGGCCCGGAGCAGCAGCTGTAGCAGAGAACATTCAAATCACACCCACCCGACTGGGCCTGGGCCCCGGGTCCTGTAAAGCTTATTTCCGGAGGGCTGGGGAGCCTAGGGAATTTGGCTGCCTTCACGCGGACACAAAAGCTCCCCATGCAAATCAAACCACTTCGACTTGCTTCCCAGACTTGATTCAGAGCTCTGTTTTGATTTGCATCCATGAGGGTAGAACTCAAGTTCAGCCTGAAGCTGCAGTTGGTAAGACTCAAAACCTATTGCACGCAGGTACAGGCAGCGTAAGATATATTTTTGGAAGGCACAATTTCCAAAGGAGAGGGTCAGCTCCAAATCCACAGGTGCTATGGTTTTCACCAGGCTGGCACCTGGAGAAAAAAGTATGCCTTTGTCCATTTGGCATCACAGAGTCCCTCAGCTAAGCCTCTCCCCACAATAAGTCACATAACACGCCAGCTCTAGAGAACACGAAATCAAATTTGGAGGGATTGAATTAGGTGTGTATAGTGGGTGGGTATCCTTATCATTGTTAGTCATAGGTATGAGAAAGTAGACGAAGAAGAGTAAGAGCGAGTTAGGAAGAAACACTTCTTTAAAAAATTAAGCCTGCATAAAATTAACAGGTTTTGTTGTTGTTGTTGTTGCCTTTTAATGCTTATTGTTCATGGTGCCCAATCTCAGGTTATTAACAGCTTGGCCATGTTAAAACCTGTATCCTGATCATCACTAACAGGCCTACAGCAGAGACTGGAGACAGTCAGGATAAGAAAGAGGTATACCAAGTGATCCTCTCTTGCTGGGGACTGTTCTAGAAGCTCTACACATGCTGGGGAAAGGAGCAGAAGCCAAAGAGAGGTGAAACTCCACATTCCATGGATGGTATAGGATTTCAGCTTCAAAGAAATCCTTTGTTGTTCGGGGCACACTCTTAAACCATCAACACTCACCAAGTATACTGCACTGTACCATGAAGTCTCTGAGGTGGGTGGGTAAAGTGGGGATGGAAGGCAGGTTCTAGATGGAGGATACAAAGGAGCTGGCAGATGTGGAACCTTTCCTAAAGGCTGTCACAGGGTGGTTAGACATGCAAATATAAAGAATTTGTATATTTTATCATTTAGAGAAATTAAATGTAGCATCAAGATGTTGAGCATAGGTTTCCTGAGTAATGAAGCAGTTACATTAAGTCATAGGTAAGTCCTTCTAGAGGAGGTTGAGTGTAGAAATAGGTTTTGAGGGAGAAGAAACACTTTGGAGGGGAAACAGAAAAACAACATGAATGGGTTGTGCAAAAGTTTGGAGGCAGGAAGCCGGGCACAGTGGCTCACACCTGTAATCCCAGCACTGTGGGAGGCTGAGGTGGGCGGATCACCTGAGGTCAGGAATTCGAGACCAGCTGGACCAACATGGTGAAACCCTGTCTCTAATAAAAATACAAAAATTAGCTAGGTGTGGTGGTGCATGCCTGTAATCCCAGCTACACAGGAGGCGGAGGCAGGAGAATCGCTTGAACCTGGGAGGCAGAGGTTACAGTGAGCCAAGATCCGCCACTGCACTCCAGCCTCGGGAACAGAGCGAGACTCTGTCTCAAAAAAAAGAAAAAAGAGAGAGAGAGAGATGCCAGAGGTCTTGACCAGGCTCAGTGGCTCATGCCTGTAATTCCAGAATTTTGGGAGGCCGAAGTGGGCAGATTACTTGAGCTCAGGAGTTCGAGACTAGCCTGGGCAACATGGTGAAACCCTGTCTCTACAAAAAGTACAAAAATTAGCTGGGCATGGTGGCACATACCTGTAGTCCCAGCTACTCCAGAGGCTGAGGTGGGAGGATTGCTTGAGTCCCAGAAGGCAGAGGTTGCAGTGAGCTGAGATCGCGCCAATGCACTTCAACCTGTGCGACAGAGTGAGACCCTGTCTCAAAAAAAAAAAAAAAAAAAAAAAAAAAAAAAAAAAAAAAGATGCCAGAGGTCTTAATAGGATCTGAGTGCATGAGGAATTTTACAAAAATCCAGAAAAAGTTCCTCGTATGCCCTGGAGCTGAGACTTAAGAACAAATCAAGTGTGGTTTTTAGATAACTAGTCCTTGAAGGCCTAAAGTGCTTCTTTTTAGCTTTTGGAAGACAACGAAACGGCACTAGTCCAATGCAGAGAGGCAATTAATCTTTCTCTACCACTTCTACTTGATGTAAAGTCCACGCTCAGCCTGGGTCCCAGCATTCTCCACATCGGGATTCTACCCTTCAGCTTACTTCTCAAATTGTTATTACATCTGTGCTCTTGGAAAATTCTTACCTGTCATCTCCAAAATATACAAAATATCCTGTACATGGTGTTAGTATTTTCTTTCCAAGCATGAATATCTTCCTTTCATTCTCATTTCTACTTTGGTTATCCTCCAATTTTACTTCAGCTGTTGCTTTCTTCACGAAGTCTTCCCCACTCACCCAGAAGGCAGTGAACCCCACCTCTATGAGCTTATCCAGCAGAGCTTTTAATGTTCGTATTACTCACCAAGATATGTCATTCTTTCAACAAGCACGCACAGATGGCCCAGTGTGCATGTGGCACATGCACCAGTTACACCCTGCCCTTCAGGGTATCACCATCCCAGGCACTGTATAGAGGTCATCTCCATTGGACTGTAAGTTTCAGTAGTTTACCAACTAAAGAACAAATACTGTACCTACCTAACAATGCTTTGTGACAGGGAAACTCATCTATTCGCAAGTGAGGCTGGAAATAGAATTCGAGAATTTTCTCTCATCAGAATAAAGTTCTAGATTGCTAGAGTAGGGCTCTCTGATTTATTAAAAGCAAATTACTTTTTTTTTTTTACTATGGAAGTAACAATATTATGAAATGTTTAAGTAACTGAGTGTGGGAGTGATTAGACATCTTTTGGGAGAGTTGAGTAGAAAAAAAAATTGAGGAAAGCCATTTTACACTGAAATTAAAATGCATGAATGCATCTCTATTTATGTAGTCTGGTAAGCTAATAAATTGAGAACCATTCTGGATGAATGAAAGCAAAGAATTTATTTGAATGCGAATGAATGACAAATCTTTAGACAAAGACACAGAGAGGCTCCAAGTATTTTGCTTCCCTGTGAAATGTAAATATTATTATGGCATAATCCTTACTGACTTTTGAGTATCATATAAACTTAGGAAGTTATATAGTAAAAATGCCTTGTCAGTGTTTTTTTCTAAATCCTGAAGTGTTGACAAAAATTTTGCAAATCTGTAAACCAGAACCTATTTAGGTATTTTTCGCTGGTTAGGATTAGTAATGATTGGGGAAAGAGTCAACTAAGTCATCAATGCATTTTGTAATCAAGATCTGTTTTTGTATCTACTTCTTTCTACCTATAAGATAATTGAAGTCAATGAGCATTAGAAGTGAACAAATCTTTACTGAATTTTTGAATATAGACTGGTTATTTAGACTGGTAGTTTCCAAGTGTTGGTCTATGAGAAAATTTTCATTGGTCTTTGATGAGATAAATGACTATGTAGCAAGTTTTTCACAAATCTAAACCTGTTGAATTTAAAAGACCATATTTTATTATAACCTTAATTTTTTACATTGAAGGTGGCAAGTTTAATGTCCTCGATCAACTTGTAAAATAAAAAGTTTGCAATATTATGAATGTCCCGAGATTCATTTTGACGTTCTAAAGTTCCAAAAGAAATTTCAAATCTGGGAAACACTGAATTAGACTACTGATAGTCTAAGCTATATTTGGATTTTTAAAAATTGTGTTTGTAGAAAGTCACAGAACACAGAAATGGGTTTCTGACATTGTTTCGTAAGACATCCAAGTTTTCTCAAAGTCTAGTTGACAACGATCGGAACACATTCCTGCTCTACTTAAAAACCCATATACCTTCCCTTTGTCCAGAATTTCCTCTGAAATACTTAAAAAAGGAGAAACAACAGTGCTGTGGCAATGAACCATGACTCAAGAGGACACAAGGCCGGCCAAAATACTGTCTGGCTGATGTAATAGAACAGATTTAGGTGCCACATTTTAAATGAATAAAGCAGCCTTCAACACAGTCAATATTGACTGTGTACCTACTATGAGCAGAATCTTTTTGTAGAAAAAACCTCCAACAGTTGGATACACTTTATTAACATGGTAATTAAGCACACAGCCTTTAGAGTCAAACTTGTTTCTATTTTTAGGATGGCATCTTAAGGATGTGTAGCCTTGAACAAGTCATTTAACCTTACAGTCTCTTTAAACTTTAATTTCTAATCTATTAAATGGGGAATATAACTGTGCTTACCTCAGATTACATGAGAATGTGCTTGGCATAGAACCTGGTCCATACACAGAAGTGCCAGCTCATTAGTGTCATATTATTTTATGGGATTACCGATCTTCCATTCATTTAAAATACGAAACTTTCTCAGATTTTAGCAGGTTGGAGAACTGGGTAAGAAAACCAGGGAATTATAAAATTCGTCTTCACTCTTTTTCCATGGGAGTGCCCTTCCCTAGGGCCCCCACTCCCTCTGATTCCTACTGCCACCATCCACATAGAAGTTGAGTTGAAGTCTGGGTACAGTGGCTCATGCCTGTAATCCTGGCACTTTGGGAGGCCAAGGTGGGCAGATCACCTGAGCTCAGGAGTTTGAGACCAGCCTGACGAACATGGAGAAACCCCATCTCTACTAAAAATACAAAATTAGCTGGGCGTGGTGGCTCATGCCTGTAATCCCAGCTACTCGGGAGGCTGAGGCAGGAGAATTGCTTGAACCTGGGAGGTGGAGGTTGCGGTGAGCCGAGATCACAGCATTGCACTCCAGCCTGGGCAACAAAAGCGAAACTCCGTCTCAAAAAAAAAAAAAAAAGGAAGTTGAGTGGCTCTGATCCCAAACACACACACACACACACCCACACACACCCACACACACACACAAACAGGTTGATATAAGGCACGTTCTTGGAGCCTGATTTCTGAACTACCAGGCTTTGTTACAGAGAACCTAGCAAGATGACCATAAGGGGAAATGTTAGAAATTCTAGAGCGCTCCAACCTCCAAGATCTACCTCTGTGGAGGTCTGGTCTCTTGTCTTTAAAAAGAGGCATTTCCCTACAAGTACAATTCATGACTAGTCAATAATGAGCCCTTTACTCAATGAAATGACAATATATTGCCAATGAGATGTGAAGGAAAGTCTCAATACACTCTGAGAGTTAGCATAAGTTCGTTAAATCACATCCCTCATGAGGATCGTCCCACAACCCTCCTGATGTGCCCACGGACTCTGGGAGGAAGCAGGTGGCTTACATTTTTTCTTGGCTATCTCTGCCTTTGAATTTCACTTTTTGAGGTTTCTGGATCACCTGGATATAGCATAAGGCTGTATGTGTTCCATCACATGTAGGTGTAAGAAGGGTTTACATACACAATTCTGTTCACACGAGGTATTTTTGTGTCTACTGACTGACTTTATTAGTTTCAGGAGACAGAGACAGGCAAATTAAAAGTGAATATTAAATGTTTCTGTTCTTAAAATGCCCGTCAGCCACTTTTCCTCTAGATTCCCACTACTGGCTTAGCACTCTCTGCCGCTTTCCCTTTGCTTTTCTCCAGTTCCCAAATTCACATTTTCTCTTTTACACAGAGTAGTTTAGCTATCTCTCTCACTTCCTCTCCTCCTGCCAACCATTTCTACAGGGTCACACTTTTTTGGATTGAGGCAAGATTCACTTAACATAAAATGAACCTCTTTAAAGTATATAATTAGCAGGCATTTAGTACATTCACATTGCTGTGCCACTGTGTAAGATTTCACCTTTCATACCTAAATGACTTATCAAGACATTCCCCCCACCCCCACAAAGAAACATACATTAAGGATATTTCCCTTACTAAGAGAAGTTCTGGTGCCAGCTGCATAAAGCAGATTCTTATTCTTTTGGAGAAAGGGACATTTGTGAAAGAAGAAAGAAAGAAAAGGAAGGAAGGAAGGGAGGGAGGGAGGGAGGGAGGGAGGGAATAATATGCTTGTTCACAGAAAGTTCTGTGGACAGAATTGTGTCTCCTCCAACCCCTCAATTCATATTGAAGCACTAACCCATAAGTATTTGAAGATGGGGTCTTTGGGAGGCAATCAGGGTTAGATTAAGTGATGAGGGTAGGGCCCTCATAATGGGATTATGGCTTTATAGGAAGAGGAACAGAGATCACTCTTTCTGCACCATGTGAGGACACAAGAAGGCAGCCATCTGCAAGCCAGGAAGAGGCCCTCACCAGGACCAATCATTCTAGCCAGCACCATGCTCTTGGACTTGCCAGCCTTCAGAGCTATAAGAAATAAATTTCTGCTGTTTAAGCCATCCAATCTATGGTACTTTGTTATAGTAGCCTGAGATAAGGTAGATGGTAACATCTACAAAAAATAATTTTCAACTTTACTTACCGCTTCATGGAATGTCAGTAACTTACTTGCAACCTACTTTGCAAATCATTCAGCAAATATAAATATTTGTATATACAGGTGACCCCTGAAAAATGTGGGGGTCAGAGGCGCCCACCCACCATACAGTTGAAAATCCATTGACAACTTTTGACTCCCCTACCAAAACTTAACTGCTCATAGCCTACTGTTGACTGGAAGTCTTACCAATAACAGTTGATTAACACACATTTTGTATGTTATTTGTATTATGTACTGTTTTCTTACAATAAAGTAAGCTAGAGAAACAAAAATGTCATTAAGAAAATCATAAGGAACGGAAAACATATTTACTATTGTGAAAGTGGATCATCATAAAGGTCTTCATTCCCATTGTCTTCCTATTGGGGAGGCTGAGGAGAAGGCAGGGGAGGGGCTGGTCTTGCCTTCTCACGGATGGCAGAGGCAGAACAAAATCCCCATATAAGTGGACCCACACAGTTAGAAAACCCATGGTGTTCTAGAGTCAACTGTATATTTACATATAAATATAATTTACATGTGAGTCACAAAATAAATATGAACAAATGTTAAGTTTCAGTGGTGGGTATATGGGCATACCATTTCAACTTGCATTCATGTTTAAAATTTTTCATAATAAAAAGAATGGTAAAGAACTTATAGAGGACAGCCTTTTCATCTAGTTAATTTATACTGAATTATTCAAACAAATTAAACTTGATAATAGATCCAAGGATTAGTTGGCCTTTCTGAGTTAATAATACAGGATCCTGGAAGAACAATAGAAACGAATGGTGTCTGCTATGGGTTAAATGTTTGTTCCCCCCAAAACACACATTGAAATTTAATTGCCAATGTAATGGTACTGAGAGATGCAGCCTCTAAGAGGTTATTAAGCCATGAGGGCTCCACCTTCCTTGGTAGGTTTAATATTGCAGTAAAAGTGCTTTCAGAAGAAAATATCTGCAAACTACCCATCTGAAGAGGGATTAAGAACCAGAATATATGAGGAACTCAAACAGCTCCACTGGAAAAAATATAATAATCCAATCAAAAAATGGGCAAAATATTTGAAGAGACATTTCTCAAAAGAGGACAAACGAATGGCTAACAGGCATATGAAAAGGTGCTCAACATCACTGATTATCAGAGAAACGCAAATCAAAACTGCCATATCATCTCACCCCAATAAAAATGGCTTTTATCAAAAATACAGATAATAATAAATGCCGTGGCCGGGTGCAGTGGCTCACACCTGTAATCCCAGCACTTTGGGAGGCCGAGGCGGGCGGATCATGAAGTCAGGAGATTGAGGCCATCCTGGCTAACATGATGAAATTCCGACTCTAGTAAAAAAAAAAAAAAAAAAAAATTAGCTGGGCATGGTGGCGGGTGTGTGTAGTCTCAGCTACTCGGGAGGCTGAGGCAGGAGAATGGCGTGAACCCAGGAGGCGGAGCTTGCAGTGAGCCGAGATCACGCCACTGCACTCCAGCCTGGGCAACAGAGCGAGACTCTGTCTCAAAAAAAAAAAAATATAATAATAATAAATGCCAGAGAGGATGTGCAGAAAAGGGGAATGGGGACCTTTATGCACTGTTGGTGGGAATGTAAATTAGTACAACCACTGTAGAGAACAGTTTGGAGGTTCCTCAAAAAACTAAAAATAGAGCTACCATATGGTCCAGCAATCCCACTGCTGGGTATATAACCAAAAGAAAGGAAATAGATATATTGAAGAGCTATCTGCACTCCCATGTTTGTTGCAGTACTGTTCATATTAGCCAAGATTTGGAAGTAACCTAAGTGTCCATCGACAGATGAATGAATAAAGAAAATGTGGAACACATACACAATGGAGTGCTATTCAGCCATAAAAAGAATGAGATCTTTTCATTTGCAGCAACATAGATGAAACTGGAGATCATTATGTTAAGTGAAATAAACCAGACACGTAAAGACAAACATCGAATGTTCTCACTTATTTGTGGGGTCTAAAAATCAAAACAGTTGAACTCATGGACATACAGAGCAGAAGGATGGTTACCAGAGGCTGGTAAGGGTTGTGGGGTAGTAGGGGAGGGGTAAGAATGGTAAATGAGCACAAAAAATAGAAAATATGAGTAAGACCTACTATTTGATAGCATTACAGGATGACTAGAGTCAATAATTACTTAATTGCACATTTAAAGATAACTAAGAGTATAATTGGTTTGTAACACAAAGGATAAATGCTTGAGGGGATGGATACCCCATTCTCCATGGTGTGATTATTTCACATTGCATGTCTGTATTGAAACATCTCATGTACCCCATAAATATATACACCTACTATGTACTCACAAAAATTAAAACTTAAAATAATAAAAATAAAATAAAATAAAAGTGCTTTTGGAAGTGGGCTTTCTCTCTTTGCTTATCTGTCATTTGAGGAACAGTATTCCTCCCCTCCAGAGGGTGGAATATTCAAAGGCCATCTTGGGAGTAGAGACAGGGCCCTCACCAGATACCAAACCTGCTGGTACCTTGATATTGGATTTCCCAGGCTCCAGCAACACAATATAAACTAAGCATCTTGCCTAAGAATATCACACACAGTCACATCCTTTCCTGGGAACAGCAAACTTGCAAAGGGGACAATTCTCACATGGGTCTCATCAGAAACGCCACTCATGGGAAAACTTCCTAAATACACAATGAAGATTTAACAAATATTTACTGAGCACCAATTACTGTGAGAGATGCTAATATGTAATGTCATAGTTCCTATCTTTGGGCTAATTACAATTGAGTCAGAGAGGTAAAGTATTTAAATGTGAAAAGCTAAATAACAACACAAAATTGAAAGGGTAATTCCTACACAGTTGTTGTGAATGTAAATCCGTAAATTTTTTTTTTTGAGACAGGATTTTGCTCTGTCACCCAGGCTGGAGTGCAGTGGAGCAATCACAACTCACTGCAGCCTCAACCTCCCTGGGATCAGGTAATGCTCCCACCTCAGCCTCCCAAGTAGCTGGGACTATGGCCACATGCCACACCTGGCTAATTTTTGTATTTTTTGTAGAGACAGGGATTTGCCATGTTGCCCAGGCTGGTCTTGAACTTCTGGGCTCGAGCGATCCACTCACCTCAGCCTCCCAGAGTACTGCGATTACAGGTATGAGCCACTGTGCCCAGCCAATAAAATCTTTAATGAAGGTCAATGTAGTAATACCTACCAAAATTAAAAATGCACATGCCCTTGACCCAGAATTCCAGTTAAATGGATAGAAATATATCCTGCAGATATATTAATATATGTGCTAAATGACATATGTATACAAAGATAATATTTGAAGCATTATATAAAATTGCAACATTTTAAAATAAAAAATCCCTCAATATGCATTGATAGGAAACTAGATAATTAAATTATGGTCTATGCATTAACAGAATACTATGCAGCTGTTAAAATATTTAGGGAGTTTTGTATATGCTGACACAAAATAATCTCCAAAACATAATGCGAAATCAAAAATAGACAAGTGGGACAACATCCAACACAAGAGATTCTGCATAGCAAAAGAAATAATCAACAGAATAAAAATCTTAAGGAGAGAGAAAATATTTGCAAACCACATATCTGATAAGGGGTTAATACACAAAATACAGAAGGAACTGCAACTCAGTAACAAAAAAAACCAATTAAATTTTAAAATGGGCAAAGGACATGAAAGAAATTTCTCCAAACACATACAAATGACCAGCTATTATATGAAGATGCTCAACATCACTAATTATCAGGGAAATGCAAAACAAAACCACAGTAAGATATTACCTCACACCTGTTAGGATGATCATTATCAAAATAACAAAAAACAAATGCTGGCAAGGATATGGAGAAATTGGAACCCTTGTGCACTGCTGGCAGAAACATAAAATAGTACAGCCATTAGGGAAATCAGTATGGAGATTCTTCAAAAAATTTAAAATAGAATTACCATATGATACAGCAATCCCACTTCTGGATATTTATACAAAATAATTGAGAACAGAATCTTGAAGAGATGTTTGCACTCCCATGTTCGTTGCTGCATTATCCAAATAGCCAAAAGGTGAAAACAACCTAAATGTCTATTGGCAGATTCATGGATAAAGACATTGTGGTATACACATACAATGGGATATTATTCAGCCTTAAAGAATGAAGAAAATTCTTCTATGTGCTACAATATGCATAACACTTGAGGATAACATGCTAAGTGAAACAAGCCAGTCACAAAAGGACAAATACTACATGATTCCTTGGTACAAGATGGCTAAAGCACTCAAACTCATAGAAGCAAAAAGTAAAATGGCAGTTGCCAGGGGCTACAGTGACAGGGAAATAGGGAGTTGTTGTTCAATTGGGCATAGAATTTTAGTCATGACGGATGAAAAAGTTTTAGATATCTACTATGCAATGTGCATATAAATAACAATACTACATCGTACACTTAGAGATTTGTTAAGAGGGCAGATTTCATGTTAGGTGTTATTTATTTTTGTTTAGCACAACTAAAAAAAGTCATAATGTTAAGTGAAGTCAAAGGGGCAAAGGATTTCATGTTGTATGCCAACATTTGTGGGTGTATATCCATGTATTCTCCCCGTGTTTGTGTATTCTCTCTCTCTAAGACAGACATAGGATATACTGGAAAGAATACAGAAAGTTGTAAAAGTGGTTGCTTCCAAGGAGGAAAACTGGATGCTGGGGACAGAATTGGATGGCAGGACATTTTTTAAAATTTAAAATCCATACCACGTGCATATTACCCACTCAAAAACTGAAAAAGAATCTTTGGTATACCAAAAGAATCATATAGATAATAAGGGGTAGGCTGGAGTGGAGTATAAAGTGTTTACAGAGCTGGGATTTGAGCTGGGTGTTGAAGAATGAGAAGCATTTGGATAGGTGGAAAATAAGTCACATTCTGGGTGTGTACCTGGAAGTAGGAGTAGGGAGAGGAGTAACAATATAGAAGAGGTTAATGAAAGGCAAATCAAGTGCCGGACAGAAAAAAACAGTTTAAGGGTGTTGTAGAACATACGTAAGAAAGGGCTGAAATATAGCTTAGTGGATGAGGCAAGGGAATCTGGGATTAATAGGGGTAGTAGCGAGCCATTATTTGGGATTAACGGGGGTAGTAGTGAGCCATTATAGGTTCTTGAGCAAGGGAGTAATATTATGAAAGCAGGATTGCAAGGAGACCAGAGAACAGTAACAGGCAAAATGGGCTGGAAGACATACATCTGCTAGCAGGTAGATACGGCAATCCAGTAGTTGCGCATTAGAGTCATCCGGGAAGCTCTAAGTATACCGATGCCTGGGTCGTAACCCTCAGAGATTTGGATTTAATTAGTTGGGGTGGGACCTGCATGTGGTAATTTTTGCAAAGTTCCCCAAGTGATGCTAAAGAACAGCCTGAATTGATAATCACTGCAATACTTCAGGCACAAAGAGATGAAGGCTGAGATTTAGATAGGAATCTGGCAGGAGGCTGAGTCAGGATAAAAGCAAATCTAGGAGGCGTTTCAAAGGAAGAACTGACATTGTGACAGATTGGAGGTAAACAGTAGAAGGACACAGTCTGTTAGATTCCTTTATGCATTCATTCAACAAATATTAAGCCACTCCAAAGTACCAGGCACTGTTCTAAGCTCTGAGGATTTGGTTATAAGACAGTTAAGTCCCAGTTCTTACGAAACTTCCAGTCTAGTGGACACAGACAACACATAAACAAGATTTCCAGCAGCGACCTGTATAACAGGGTAAAGTTAAAAAGCACTACCATGTGTTGGGGGCCATAAGACGGTCATGACCATAAGACAGATGGGGCAGACATCTCTGAGGGGGTGACAGTTGACCTGAGGCTTAAATAAGAAGCCAGGCTTGCAAAGGTCTTTGAAAATTATGTTGTAACTAGGGAAAACAGTAAGTGTGAGGGAAGAAGCTTGGTGTGTTCAATGCGCAGAAAGGCCAGTGTGGCTGGAGAATGAAGGATAGATTGATATCAGAGAAATAAGTAGGTACAGACAAAATTGAGTCTTGTAGGCAATGGTATGAATTTCATTCTAGGTGAGATGGAAAGCCCTTAGAGGAAATTAAGCAGGGTAGCAACATAATCTGATTTGAATTTTTAAACAACTACTTTGCAGTATGAAAGTGGACTGTAGGTAGAAGGAATGCAAGCAAGAAAGCCAGTTGGGATGTTGGATGAAAAGAGTAGGGCTGCTGACAGATATGAGAAAACTGTAGTGAGGAATGGATTTGGACATGTGAAGTTTGAAGTGATTGTGAAGCCACCAAGCAGAAATGTTCTGAAGTAACTAGAAATACAGAAAACAGATGAGAGTTTAGGCTGTACCCACTGATTTGGGGGTCACTTCCAAGGGAAGTGAGGAAATGCAGGTTAGATGACACTACAGGAATATTAACAACTTCATCCAAAGTATAGATTAATAACAACCCAGAAGAAATACTGATAGTGGTGGGCTGCAGGGCCCTCTGGTGAGTCTTGTCTCATTTAACATTTTTATCTGTGAATGGGATGAAAAAATGAAAGTATGAGGAAGGATGTCACAAAAGCAGGGAATGGTGACTGATGCACTAGAATCAGGATTCAAAAAAACATTTCAATTGCTTAAGTGGTGCACTGAAGCTAACAGGATGAAATTTAACACAGATAACAGATACAAACATATGTATGTATATGTGTACCTATACATATGTGTGTATATATATATGTGTGTGTGCATATATATTCCCTCATATTTAAAAAATGTAAATCAACAGCACAAGTACAGGGTTCTAGGAACCTGGGTAATTTACCTAAAAAAGGCCTGCAGCTTTTCTGACCACATACTTTATAAGCTAAAAGTGTAATGTCATTGCTAAAAATGCTGATGTAAAGTCAAAATATGTGGATAATATTTACTACAAAACTAAAATAATTACTTTTCTGGGGAAAAATACATCAGTAGTGAAAATAAATGCATTTATTTTCTATTTCTAGAATACCGTTTTCTAGTCAGGCTGCTGACTAAATGTCTGAAGCAGAGATGGAAGAAGATACAATATGGTTGGAAGCTATGTGATTTGAGGGACAACAAAGTAATAAAAGTGTACATATATTCAATGCTTAACAGCTTACTCGAGTTTTTCCCAAATATGTAATCTCACGTGAAGGAGAGTTTCCTCTGGTTGAGAGAAAACCCAGTCAAATATTGAGTCTTCAGCAAGTTCAGAGAACGGTAACTTGTCCAAAATTAGAAAGAGATAGAAGCTGGGATTTGAACACAGGTAATTTTGACTCCAAAATCTTCTTTTAAAAAAATATATGTATATATTAAAATACATTTATTTGTTTTTTGTTTAAGCAATTCTATCAAGTTGATCTGAAAATGTTCAGTCAGAAAAATGAGTTGTATCTGAACTTTTTTCAAGCAAGATGTATGTATGTATGTCTTACAGAGCTTCACGACCTTGGGACTAGCTCAACTTGTAGGATATAATATGTGCTAAGAATTTGCTGAATGAATTAGCCAGCCCTTTTTCTTGTGTTGTGTATCTGTCCAGTGATGAACACTAGATAAAATATATACACAGCTGACTCTTGAACAACATGGGTTTCAACTGCACAGGTTCCCTAATGGTTGATTTTTTTCAATCAAATATGGATAAAAAATATAGTAATTTCAGGATGCAAAATCTGCACGTCTACACAAGGTTGATATTTTGTATATGTGGTTCTGCAGCAGGACTTGAATGTGCATAGACTTTGGTATGAGGGAGATCCTGGAACCAATCCCCCAAGGGATGACTGTACATTCAAACAAGTGAGAAACATTTCTCTGCAAGTTTTTTTTCTTTATAGCATCCCATATTACAATGTCTTTTCATCCATCTGTTTTTGGGTTTTTTTTTTTTTCTCCCTGGCACCTCAATTTTCCTTTCGACCCATTTACTTTGTACCATAGGTGAATAAACCTCTTATTCCCACCTGCCCACCTGACCATCAGCCAAGATGAGTCTTCCTGTTCCTTATAATTGCTTGTCCTGACTGACAGCTTGGCAAAGCAGGACAATAGATTATTGTGATAGTAAACACATTTATCAGATTGTTTAGGAAGGGTGAGAAACAAAAAGGATTCTGATTTCAATAAAGAAACCATGTCCACAATATCTTTATTCATCCTCCATCAAAATTTTGTTTTCCTGTTTTTCCTACCTCCCTATGGAAAAAATGCAGGAGGATTACCAGTAGAAGAATAAATTGTGTATTTGAGTTTAAAAAAACACAAATTTCTCAGTAGAATAAAAAGGTTCTGAAATGTTCTAAAGTCAAAAATTATGACACCTAAAATCTAGGCAGAAAAATTTGCAGGAAGCAAAGTATGTTTAACATAGGGCTAATTCTAACACAGCCGCAGAGAGCTGTTAACATGCCAAAAAGAAAAGTAGGTTAAAATTAATTCAGTTTGAGTCTCTCTGTTTCTAGTATCTATTTTCTCTCTGTATATACTGTACTGGCAGTGTCAGCACTACAGCCAGCCAGAGCGGAAGTACTCTCCACACCCAGCTACCCACAGATTACCCAGTAACCTGAGCCTGCAAACATGCAGGACAGAGAAGGGAGAAGAGAAAAATCTGTTTACCTTAAACAGAGATCTTCCAAACTCATTAACATCTTATACAGCGTTTGCCATTTCACGTGTGTTAAGATAACCTTATTCCCAGGCCCTAAAATGAATTTTTTCAGGGTCAAATGGCTGTAGTACTTCCACCAATGGGTGGAATACACATTTCAAATACAATATAGAACTGGTATGAAGCACACATTGAGAAAGAAATGCCTCTTTTTCAACTGATCTCTGCTTACTTCAGTACCCCAGGCATATGAGAAAAAATTGTAAAGTCTTAAAGGTAGATGCTTTATATGCAGGTAAATATAGAACAGGAGATTTCACAAAGATGAAAATGTTTTTAAAAGGAGCACATGAAGACCAATGATTAGCTCATAACCCATTTGAAGGTATATATAAAGTTCACCACAAAATGGATAATTTGTTTCTGCTTTTCCACTGATGGATTTATCAGTGTACTAAGCTGCAGTTTAGAAAAATGCTGTGGTAGGAAGAAACACTAAAGTACTACAGAGAGATTGGGTTGATCTAGTAATGTGCTACCCATCAAATGCCAATATGGAATTGCTGGATAATAGAGAATCTATAGTATTCTCAGGACCTCAATTTTGTACCTAGATTGTACTGAGTTTTAGATCCTGCTTCTAGATGGAAAAGCGCGCGCGCACACACACACACACACACACACACCCCCCAAAAGATTTCCAGACCTTGGGTGTTTAAAGGGCCTTCACACAGTAAATCAACCTACTGCTGTCTTGTTTTCTCTGCAACCAGACTGAAATAATATAGCACCAGCAGAGGTGTGAATTACCCCCATTCATCTTAATGGAGTGTTAACTTCAAAGGCTTGTTTTAACCATTTAAATGCTAAGCTCATGAGTAAACATTCTGTTAAAAAAAAAAAAAAAAGTACAATTTAAACATTCTCCCTCAACATACGAAAGTAATTTATAGTCTTGGCACTTCGTCTTTTAATTTAGCAAACAAGTCTCCAAATGTTAGAAAAGTATATATTTTCTGCCTTAGTTTTATTTTAAATAGTTATTACCTAATAAATTATGAACATTAAGCCCATAATGAGAAGGCCCATATTTCCCAGGAAAAATTCTGAGGAGCACTTGAATAAGGTTTTTTTGGTAATCCTGCTTGAAGGGGGCACTGCTCTCACCAGCCATCTTATTAACTTCATCTAAATGCACAGAGAAAATTGTGACTCAAAACAGGCAACTAGATAAGGCAGAACATTAAAGTAAAATAAAAATGAATACCTGCTCAAATAATTTTTCTTGCTACTAAGTTTTGTGCAGAGTGTTCAATAGATTGTCCCTTTGCAAAACCTCCCATGATCCTATCTCATGAGCAGGTGACAAATGTATTAATTGATGCCCAGCTGTCATCACACTTAACAATTGCCCCAGGGGGCATCCTTGCATCTGTTGCAGATTTAGGGTTATTTTGGTATTACTGGAGTTAGACTTATTTAAGCAGCTGCACACCTATCTGTATTTGGATCCATAATGTCATAAACAGAAAAAGAGGGTACGAGTAGTAGCATATCGGATTGACTGGCTCTGGCTGACCTGAAGCCACATGGGAGGCCATGTCTGGCTGTGCCCTGGGACCATCCTAAGTGCCTAGTTTCAGGAAGCCATTATTAGTAGGAGAGTACAGCTGGGGTAAACTGTGGGAAAGCACTAAAAACGTGCACTTGGGGCCAGTTCCCCTGTGAGTGAAGGCTGAAGAAAGATTCTGAAAATAATTGTCATGCAAGATGAAGAAATTCAAGATATGTTTCCATGTCCTTAGTGGAAAGCAAATTCATTTCATTGGTCTAGAAAAGGGAATGGACAAAGGGGATAAACATTTAATCTATCAAAAGAGTCTGTTTTGGTCTGCACCTAATTGATAGAGAGCATTCAATTCTATCAATATGATCCTGTATAATAGGCATTAACTCCACTTTATAGATGTGAACATGGAGGCTTATAGAGGTTACGTAGTGTGCCTTTCACTGAGACTTGAATCGAAGTCTTTCTAACCCAAGAGCTTTGGTCTTTTACCATTATACTACGCTGTTCTCCAGTTGCCAAATAAGTATCCAGATCTTCTCAAAAAAGAAGCTCAGTTGTCAATTTTTCGGCTTATTTCCTACGTGAGAAGCAAAGGGGCACCTGCAAAAGTGTGTATTTCCATATATGAAAACTGGCACTTGGCATGCAATTCTTTACTTTACATGTGTACTGGGGTAGGATTACATTTTTACTGATACACCCTGGCTTTGGTAGGCTGCTAACAATGTGCCCTTTATGTAGAATTTCCTGGGAGCAGAGCCCTAAGTTCTGATTCCTAACCCGAAATAAGCCATGTCAATGAGAAGCTGCAATGATTTATAACCTCCAAAAAATATTATAGAAATGATCAATATTTTGTCTCTGTTTGCCAAGTAGAATGTTGCCTGTTTTTGTGACCAACTAAGAAAACTCAGAGAAAGGACTTTCAAGTACACAGCCAGTCATCACAGGTCTATCTCATAATGAACGGAAGAGGAAAATTTTTTAGATAGGATTTACAGGGAGGAAAACACCAAGTAGAACAATCTCAGTTTTGTTATTAGTGACTGATGCTGACAACATTAAACCATAGCTAAGAATCAATTTTGTATATAAATTTAATACACTGATTTCTTAAAACAAAAGATTGACCCAATATATTTAAGAACATTTAAACACTTCTTCTCTTTGAAAGACACTGTTAAGAGAATAAAACAGTAAGCCACAAAAAAAAAATCTTTGCAAAACACATTTAAAAAATAGAAATTGGCTGGGCATGGTGGCTTATGCCTGTAATCGCAACACTTTGGGAGGCTGAGGTGGGCGGATCACTTGAGGTAAGGAGTTTGCGACCAGCCTGGCCAACATGGTGAAACCCCATCTCTACTAAAAATACAAAAATTAGCTGGGTGTGGTGGCATGCGCCTGTAATTCCAGCTACTCGGGAGGCTGAGGCACTAGAATTACTTGAACCCAGGAGGCAGAGGTTGCAGTGAGCTGAGATTACACCACTGCACTCCAGTCTGGGTGACAGAAGTGAGACTCTGTCTCAAAAAACCAAACCAAAACAAACAAAAACCCCCTAAGAAATATAAAATATAAAAAGAATGCTTAAAAGTCAACAATGAGAAAACAATTAAAAAATGGTGGTGTGTGGCTGCAGTCCCAGCTACTCAGTATGCTGAGGCACTAGCATCATTTGAGCCCAGGAATTCAAATCCAGCTGGGGTAACATAGCAAGACCCAGTCTTTAAAAAAAAAAAAGACAAAAGAGAGTTGAGCTAAACAGATACTTCACCAAACAAAATAAACAGATGATAAAAATGCATATGAAAAGATCCTCAATATCATATTAGGGAATTGCAAACTAAAACAATGAGATACCACTACCTGCCAATTAGAATGGCGAAAATCTAAAACACTGACACCACAGAAACTCTTACTGTTGTCTGGAATATAAAATGTTACAGCCATTTTGGAAGGTAGTTTGGCAATTTCTTATAAAATTAAATATATTCTTACCATACAATGTAGGAACTGTGCTCCATGGTATTTACCCAAATAGGCTGGACATTATGTCTACACAAAAATCTGCACAGGGGCTGGGCACCGTGGCTTACGCCTGTAATCCCAGCACTTTAGGAGGCTGAGGTGGATGGATCACCTGATGTCTGGAGTATAAGACCAGCCTGGCCAACATGGTAAAACCCCATCTCTACTAAAAATAGAAAAAATCAGCCAGGTGTAGTGGTGGTGCCTGTAATCCCAGCTATTTGGGAGGCTGAGGCACGAGAATCGCTTGAACCTGAGAGGTAGAGGTTGCAGTGGGCCGAGATCGCGCCACTGCACTCCAGCCTGGGTGACAGAGTGAGACTTCGTCTCAAAACAAAACAAAAAAAACCTGCACACGAATGCTTAGAACAGCTTTATTTGTAATTGCAAAGACTTGGAAGCAACCAAGAGATCTTTCAACAGGTGAATGGATAAACAAACTGTGGTACATCCATACAATGGAATACTATTCAGTGCTAAAAAGAAAGGAGCTATTAAGCCACAAAAAGACACAGAAGAAACTTAATTGCATATTGGTAAATGAAATAAGCCAGTCTGAAAATGATACATACTGTATGATTGCAACTATATGATATTTTGGAAAAGACAAAACTATGGACACAGTAAAATGATCAGTGGAAATGTACAAAGAAGAGCAGGTACTAGTCCTACAGAAACCACTCCAAAAAAATTGAGGAGGAGGGACTCCTCTTCACGTCATTCTATGAGGCCAGCATCACCTTGATACTAAAACCTGGCAGATACACAATAAAAAAAGAAAACTTCAGGTCAATATCCTTGATGAATATCGATGCAAAAAGCCTCAACAAAATACTTGCAAACTGAATCCAGCAACACATTAAAAGCTAATCCACCATGATCAAGTACACTTATACGAGATGCAAGGGTGGTTCAACATATGCAAATCAATAAATGTGATTAATCACATAAACAGAACTAAAGACAAAAACCACATGATCATCTCAATAGATGCAGAAAAGGCTTTTGATAAAATTCAACACCCCTTCATGTTAAAAGCTCTCAACAAACTAGATATTGTAGGAACATACCTCAAAATAATAAGTGGCATCCATGACAAACTCACGGCCAACATTATACTGAATAGACAAAAGCTGGAAGCATTTCCCTTGAAAACTGGCATAAGAGGAGGACACCCTCTCTCACCACTCCTATTCAACATAGTATTGGAAGTCCTAGCCAGAGCAGCCAGGCAAGAGAAAGAAAGAAAGGACATCCAAACAGGAAGAGAGGAAGTCAAACTATCTCTGTTTGCAGATGACATGATTCTATATCTAGAAAAGTCTCTACCCAAAAGCTCTTTTAGCTGATAACTTCAGCAAAGTTTCAGGATATAAAATCAATGTACAAAAATTACTAGCATTCCTATATACCACCAGTAGCCAAACTGAGAGCCAAATCAGGCAATCCCATTCACAACTACCACAAAAAGAATAAAATACCTAGGAATATAGCTAACCAGGGAGGTGAAAGATTTTTACAATGAGAATTATAAAACACTGCTTAAAGAAATCAGAGAAGACACAAACAAATGGAAAAACATTCCACGTTCATGGATAGGAAGAATGAATATCATTAAAATGGCCATACTGGCCAAAGCAATTTACAGATTCAATGCTATTCCTATCAAACTACCAATGACATTCTTCACATAACTAGATAAAACTATGTTAAAATTCATGTGGAACCAAAAAAGGGCCTGAATAGCCAAGGCAATCTTAAGCAAAAAGAACAAAGCTGGAGGTATCACATTAACCCACTTCAAACTATACTACAGGACTACAGGAACTAAAACAGCATGGCAATGGTACAAAAACAGACACATAGACCAATGGAACCGTATAGGAATCCCAGAAATAAGGCCACACACCTATGACCATCTGATCTTCAACAAAGCTGACAAAAACAAGCAATGGGGAAAAGACTCACTATTCAACAAATGGTGCTGGAATAACTGGCTAGCCATATGCAGAAGACTGAAGTGGTACCCCTTCCTTATACCATATATAAAAATCAACTCAGGATGGATTAATGACTTAAATGTAAAACCCAAAACTTTAAAAACCCTGGAAGACAACCTAGGCAATACCATCCCGGCCATTGGAACGGGCAAAGATTTCATGACAAAGGCACCAAGCAATTGCAACAAAAGCAAAAATTAACTGACAAATGAGATCTAATTAAACTTAAGAGCTTCTGCACAGCAAAAAAAACTATCATCAGAGTAAACAGCCTACAGAATAGGAGAAAATATGTGCAAACTATACATCCAACAAAGGTCTAATATTCAGCATCTATGAGGAACTTAAACAAATTTACAAGAGAAAAACAAACAATCCCATTAAAAAGTGAGCAAAGGACATGAACAGACACTTCTCAAAAGAAGACATACATGCTGCCAACAAGAACATTAAAAAGCTCAGTATCACTGATTAGAGAAATGCAAATCCAAACCACAAGGAGATTATCATCTCATATCTGTCAGAATGGCTACTATTAAAAAGTCAAAAAATAACAGATGCTGGTAAGGTTGCGGACAAAAGGGAACACTTACACACTTTTGGTGGGAGTGTAAATTAGTTCAACAATTGTGGAAGCAGTATGATGATTTCTTGAAGAGCTAAAAGCAAAACTACCATTCATCCCAGCAATCCCATTACTGAGTATACACCACAAGAAACATAAATTATTCTACCATAAAGACACATGCACACAAATGTTCACTGTAGCACTATTCACAATAGCAAACACATGGAATCAACCTATATACCATCAATGACAGACTGGATATGGCAATGATGGACAGAAAATATGGTACATATACACCATGGAATACTATGCAGCCATAAAAAAAATAAGATCATGTCTTTTGCAGGAACATGGATGGAAGTGGAGGCTTTTATCCTTAGCAAACTAACACAGGAAAAGAAAACCAAACATTGCATGTCTTCATTTATATGTGAGAGCTAAATAATACGAACTTATGAACACAAAGAAAAAAACAACTTGGGCTTATGGGTAGAGGGTGGGAAGAGGGAGAGGAGCAGAAAAGTAACTAATGGGTACTGGGTTTAATACCTGGGTGATGAAATAATCTGTATAACAAACTCCTGTGACATAAGTTTACCTATGTAACAAACTTTCACTTGTAACCCTGAACCTAAAATAAAAGTTAAAAAAAAAATCAGTGGTTGCTAGTCGTTGCCAAGAATGAAACCTAAGGTAAACTATGAACTTTAGTTAACAATAATAGTTAACATTGGCTCATCAAATGTAACAAACGTACCACACGAACATGAGTTAATAATAGGGGAAACTATATGTTGGCATAAAAAGGTATATGTGAACTCTGTACTTTCTGTTCAGGATTTCTGCAAACATAAAACTACCATTAAAAATATTAATTTAAAAAACAAAAGATTGACCCAATATGTTTAAAAGCATTTCAAGTTTGTCTCTTTTTTTGATTAAAACTGCTATACTCTTACTTCCCCATACCTACTGCCATTTTGTTCTGCTTTTCTGTTAGTATTTTTTATTAAAATGTTATTTTTCATCCAGGGTGTCTTCCAGAATAATTCATTCTTACATATAGAGGTATATTATTCTTTTAGGAAGTAGGAAAATATTTATTTGTTAATCCAATCAAAAATGATGAGTGCTAAACTAAAATTCCCAACCAAAATTCCAAAGATGAGCAAAACAAATGCCTGTGGAAACAAGAAAAAAGATAAAAAACACAATTAGATTATTTGTTAAGCCTCTACTCTCTGAAATAATGTATTTTATATTTTAAAATATATTGATTTTCTTGATGTATGTAAAATAATATAAACTGACAAACTATTTCTTAAAATAGAAGTCTTAAAAGAAAGAAATAAAAACAACCTACCCCGAATTTTTTCCACGAGAGAAAATCCTCTCTGCTAAGTTTAAGATAAAACAATCCTGGGAATATAAAAATCAAACATGTTGATGTACTGGCACCTTTAAATTGGAGGGAAAAAAAGAGAGGATATTGTTGGATTCAGATGTGAGGCTGGGTAACAATTTTATCAATTTTATTACGTGAACTTTTTGAAACAGAAAACTTACCAACTACACCAAATACATTTCTAATGTCAGGAACATACATTGCAAGTAAAACGATGATAATATTGAGTGCTAGAGTGATCAAAAAATGGCGAATCCACGAGAATGGAAAATTGGAGAAAAACATCATCATTACAGCTTTTCTGGCCTGTATTACAGAAAAAGAAACATATAGCAAAGAGGAAATGTCAAAGTCCAAATATTTGCTGAGAGAAACATATACAATAACCGTGATATTTTTGCCTCCTACATCATTTAGATTCCAAAAATACAGCATAAACTATTATTATAAGGTGTTTATACACATAAACTGTTTATATACTAACCCCTTCTGTGTAAGCTTCATAAAAATACCTAGCTTTAATGCTAGAAAAAATTTTCACATGCAATTTTTTTAGGTTGCATAATTTTTTTAAATTACCAATAATAAAAATATGAAAAAAATCTCAAAGAATCATTTTCATTAAATTCAACAGATTAAAAAAAGACAGACAATTTATAAAAGAAAAAGAAATCATGCCATGGGAAAGAAATATCACTTACTATTTTATTTTATATTATATGTTTTACAGCCTGTAAATATGAAAAAATAGTTCACTACACTTCCCACTGCTAAGGGAACAGCAGGCGGTCACATCCCAAAAACATTTATCCAGTCCCTGCTGTAATCTTGGCACTGCAGCCCACACAGGGAGGAGGCCTGAAGGCCCAGTTCTTACAAAACTCAGCATTAGAGACTTAAGACATCCATGCAGATGCATTTATATCCAAAGCCTTTGTTTCCATTTTCTCAGAAACTCTTAAGACTCTTATGTATAGCAACCAGATGCAATGAAAATCTGTTTTGCCCCTTGAATTACAATTCTAGAGCAAATAAAATATTTTGACCAAGATTGAACTAGAATGCTTAAGCGAAAATAAATTTACAATAAACCAGAGGAGCTTATTTTTGCTGACTTGACTTTTTCCTCTTCATGCACATTTTTTTTTGAAAACAGAATACAGAATTAAAGAGGGGAAAAAAACCCAAAACTTTAGAAGAACTATAGTTTCTAAATTGGAAACAATGCTGTGGGAGAACGGAAAGCTAAACTAAATCTCAAAAAGCACAAATTAGCTTAGTGGCTCACTGTTACTTTTATGCTTTCATGGGGCCATATGCAAGTATGAAGTCTTTGATCAATTACTTGACAAGTGATTAACATATACAAGACTAGATGTGATTCAAGCATTCTATTCTGCAAAGAATTAGTGTTGCCCTATTAGGAAGCATCCATACTAGGCAACAAAACCCTTTAAGAGTACTTACAGGGAAGTGGATTAGAGGGACTGTCAAAAGCACAGCAAATAGTATGCATAACTTCACAGTCATGACAACAACATCATGTGGTAAGTATTTACTATAACCTTTTAGTAATTCTGACTCCACTTTGTCTGTAGATAAAATAATAAGGATTACATTATAAAGTACTCAGATATCAATAGTAAAAAAATTGTTTTCCTTTGCACTAATGGATGGTAACAGATTTTAGATTCCCATTACCAAATCCTGGCCTTTCCCCTAGCCTATGAAACAGAGACATTAATTAAATATCTTCTTGAAACCTAACACTTTTTCTTTTAATAAAAACCAGAACAAGCAGAACCTCCAAAATTAAAATATGACAATGAATATGTATACTAAATTATCTCTTTGGAACCTTTCCATAATCTAAGGGTTTGACCATTTGTGTTGTTTGTTTATAAAGTGCTTTCACATGTGTTGTTGAATTTAGTCCCTATGATAACAATATTAACACATAGGCAGGTCCAAAAGTGTTAAATGATTTGCCTAAGATCACATAACACAAAGTGGCAGTGCCATACACCTACTTCTTTTTGGTGCTAGAGCCAGTATCTTTTCCTCAATACCACAGTGTTTTCTAGAATCTCAGAGTTTGGTGCATGTTACATTTCATCTGTGGATTCATGTTTTAGATAAAAAAGAGAAGTGTTAGGGAAATGTCTTACTTAGTAGGCCAGTGTGTGGTGCTCAGCAATAGGATTTATACATGCCAACCAAGCTTTGCTCCACAGCGTTCTTGCATTCTCACAATGTCTCCCTCACCTCAACTTAAGACAAGGGGAAAGAAGACTGAGGGTGCCAGAAACACTGGATATCAGTGTTTTGTGGGAAAGTATCAGTTTGTACTTAAAATAGAATGGTGCTTTTTAATTTGAGAGTGTTTTAGAAATGATTCTTTGAGGGAAATCAACAACCAAAGGAAACATACCTCTGTTCTCAGGGAACTTAAGAGATAAGATGAATACATATAGATATGACAGAAAGTGTGATACACACATGTAAGTGGCCAGAGAGTTCTAAACAAGAGCTATGGAGACTCTAAACTGTGATGACACAGAACATGTTCAAATCCCACCAGTTACTAGTAACTTCTCTGAGTCTCTCAGTTCCTACATCTTTAAAATGGGGATGGTAATATGCTGAACTACAGGGTTACTGAGAACATTACATGAGTCAATGCGTGTGTGCTGATGTTCAAAGATGTGGGGGAAGAGATTCTCTAGAAGCAAGGAGCAGCACAAACAAAAGCAAAGGGAATCTGCCTCTGAGAAAATAAGTGGTCTAGTAAGTACTAGAGTGGATGAAACAGTGTGTGGGTGATAGGGCTGGAAATACATTTAAGACCTAGTAATATAGTTCTGCATGGTGTGGCCTCAATCTGGTAGGCCACAGAAATGCAACAATGACTTACAAAGAACAGTGTATTATGATCTGAACTAAGCAGGAGTATGGATCGGAAGAAAAAGAGACCCCAAACAGGCATAACAGCTACTGTTACAATCACTGAGAGGTAAAGAGAATCTGAACTAGACTAGTGATAATGGAAACAGGAGAGAAATGAATTGTCCAAAGTATCAAAAACATACTTTACACAATGTGGGATTTGGACTAAGTAGGAGACTAAGAAGAGCTAGGAAATCTGGATTCTATTTCCAAATCTGTGAGATACTTGTGAGTCTTTGGAGAAATATGGCAAACTATTTTATTTCCATTTTCTGAATCATAAAATGAGCTATTAACACTTCTTGCTTAACAACCTCATAGACTTTTTAAATGGCCTGGCTATTATGCAACATTTGGGCATTGGCCTGGCTCACCAGAGGAACCCTTTTCTCTTTCTTTCACAGCTGTAATCAGAACAAGTATCATTAATCTAGGTACATTACCTATAGGTCCCTTTAATCTGACAAATTTAGAAATTAAGCTTTGGGAGCTCTGGATAAAAGGATCCAAAGCAGCTCCTGAATCTTGAAGAACTAGATTTATCACAAATTCAACATAGATGTCACATGTCCACTTTCTACTTTCCCAGGATGAAAACCCTTCTTCTGAGCCAGTCACTCTGTGTTCTTAACTGAGCCATAACATATGTGAGGGATAGAGTACTGCATGCTTCCCCGGATTCAGACAAATCTCTACAAATCTCAGAAAGGGCCTAATGGTGCTCTGCAAGTTATATATGCCATTGAAGTCAGGAGGCGGGTCTGTTTAATACACATTGTCAAACAGGGTATTAAGTTTACAAAGATTATCACAAAGTAGCAGAAAGAACACTGGATTAGTATTCAGGACACCTGCCTTTAATTCTGTGACAGGTCACTTTGCCTCTCTGGGCTTTAGTTGCTCATCTGTAAAACGAATTAGAAGCCTAAAGTTGAGGCTAGCCCTTATGATAAGATCTCAGGTTCCATCAGCAATTTCTTCCTATGACACAAAGCTCCTGTTATCCTGATAGAAAGATATGATCAAAGGCTTTTCTTGGTTATGATTCACAATCCAAGAGCAAATCAATATCTGCCTCTTCTATCTTTGGAGAAGAACTTACTTTTGTATCATTTATTCATTCTTTCTTTCTATCTATCTATCTATCTATCTATCTATCTATCTATCTATCTATCTATCTATCTATCTATCTATCTATCTATCTCTATTCATCCACCCATCTATCTGCCTACCTACCTACCATGTGATTTTCTTAGATGTGTATTTCTCCATTATATAAAATTTGCATACTCTGAAGAATTTGCATTGGTGGAGAAGGGATTAAATCAGAGACAACATAATGGCTTTACTTGATAACTAAGCAAATCCTTGTCTAGGAAACATGCCATCTACATGATGAAAACCTTTAGCCTTTGTGTTCAAGCAACAATGTTAGATAGATAGATTACACGTAGATACATACATAGATGGATGCCTACAGCTTAAGTGAGTCATATTTTTCCTAAAAGATCGATCACCTTAACAAAAACTTGGGATAAAGGAAATCTGGCTTCTACAGCACAATTTCTGAGGAGACAGCACAGCAATAAAGGCACTGGCTTTGGAGAGAGACAAAACTAGATTCAAATCCCAATTCCACTATTAATTGGCTTCAAGTATCTGGTCTAATTACTCAACCTAAATGAACCTACACTTAGCTTGCAGAGTTGTTATAACGATTAAGTTAGGCAGTATATATAAAATACATGCCACTTGCTTAAATGTTAGCTCAATCAAGGTATTAGCTTCCATCCCTACTCCACATCCCTTTCAATTTAATACAGCTACAATTTAATACAGCTTCTAAGCACCTAATGGTGATTCATGTAACAATTTCTCAGCCAGCCTGGATATTGGCAAGCCATCTGAGGTTTCTTCCAAATAGTTATATTTATCCATAAGGAGAAGAAGGAGGTCAGTTTTTTGGGACTTTTTCTCATTGCTGAGGATCCCTAAATATAACAGTGTTTGTGCCAGGTGGCAATTTTAATAAAAGAAATATATAGCTATTCCACTATAAAAAAACGTATTTGGATCCCAAGAGATCCTGTTATAGTATCTTATTGACACAGAAAAGTCTTATTGAGTTCAAGTCTGTATAAAAACTAACAAACCCAACATCTAAAAATAAAGTTTATATATTTAAGTAATTTTGTTTTATTAATGATGAGCAGAAAAGCTTGACAATCTGTTTTAACTTTCTTCGTAGTGTCTCTAGCAGGCACCATGCTCACATTGGAAATAATGCTTTTCCTGATGGTGTACACAGAAGTTTACTTTTTCTTGAGGTTCTTATCAGAAGAGGAAAAAAAAATCAACATACAAAGCAGACTGTTTTTGCAAAAGAAATAAAACACAATTTTATTTTTGTTGCATAAATTTAAAAAAACCTGTAAAAATAATTAAGGAGAAAGGTCATGGTGCATCATAGAATGCACATCTGCTGAATCCTGTGATAATTAGGTCTGAAGGCAGAGATGTCTGACATCTAAGTATACAGCTATAGCCCAGTGTAAAACCCTTTCCTTTCTCAACTTGTTCTTTTGCAATTAAGATGACTGACTCACCCAACCCCCACATTTCTGAATTAGACTAATATATTGAATTCAAAATTTAAGAAAAACAGAATCATTAAAATTGCACATTTTTTCTTATAGGAAGAATCAATGTCCCTAAGCCTGACGTTTTACTTAAGTGTTTAAGAAAATTTTCATCTAAGAAGTCATTAATCTTAAACCTGAACTACCTTTCTAAAAGAAAGATAATCCAATTGTTTAGGCCTCAAGAACTACCACAGTTCTGCATTGTAATTTGGTGACCTGAACAAATTAACTTAGTAATAAAAGGCATCAGTAAAGTCTATACATTGGCGTGAGGCCATCTATGTAACTATTATTTTGTCATCTATAATTTTAAAATGTACTTACCATAAAAAGTGAGGTAGCCAAAGAGTGCAGATATAAAATAAATGAGAAGACTTAAAGCAATTGCTGTATTGGTAACATTCTGCATTCTTTTCTTTGAAGGACTAAAAGACAAAAATGGCAAAGGTAGAATAAGTGATCTGAATTATACGTAAAGAAGTAAGTATGTCCTAAGCTGGTCGAGAGAATTCCTCATTCAAGAACAACTTCATCAATAACTACACACTAGAATTCCTCATTTGAAATTAGTACACATAAATTATGCTTCTCTTTTTTTTTTTTGAGACAGAGTCTCACTCTGTCGCCCAGGCTGGAATACAGTAGTGTGATCTTGGCTCACTGTAACCTCCACCTCCTGGGTTCAGGCAATTCTCCTGCCTCAGCCTCATGAGTAGCTGGGATTACAGGTGCCTGCCACCACATCCGGCTAATTTTTTTGTATTTTTAGAAATACAAAATAGAGTAGAGACGGGGTTTCACCATGTTAGCCAGGCTGGTCTTGAACTCCTGACCTCAGGTGATCCACCCGCCTCGGCCTCCCAAAGTGCTGGGATTACAGGTGTGAGCCAGTCTCAAAGATTACACTTGTAGGAAACATTCTCACCTTGAACAGAACTAACTCTAGTTTGTTTTGTTTTAAACTAACACTTAGGATCCACTGATGAGAGGAAAGGATTAATAAAAGAGAATGTCATTCAATCTGAAAGCCCTAGAGGTAAAAAGAAACACAATATATTTAAAATATTCCAGGATTCTACAGTACCTTTGAAGTTCACAGTATATGGGCAATATTGAGGTATGGCAGAGAAATGAAAAAGCCATGGTTGGTAAGGCATATGCACTCTGAAAAAAATTTTAAAAAGACAAAATTATTAAATGTCGTTCTACTGAAGCCATTATTTCATTTGACAAAAAACTGAGTTCTTTAAAAAATCAATTTGATTACATTTATTTCATCTTTAATGAGTCCTCTCTTTATAAAATAAGAATTTTTTAAAAGAGAAAACACTTGTGATCACCAGCAAATATTTTATTTGAAGTAGGCTTGCCTGTACTAGCCAGAATATTTTTTGTTTGGTTTCCCATACCATGTTGCTTTTACTACAATCACTACTTTTACATTATCTGGATAAGATTTTTAAAATTACATAAGATAAATAATATTTAAATGAGATAAAATAACATTTTAGAAATGTTCTTTTTAAATTCTCAGTCTTCTAAATGTATGCACCATTTAAACGTATCTTTTTACTCTAAGCAGCATTAATAGTTAATACTCTTGAACGTGCTTTCATGAACTTAATCCAAGGGAATACTGAAAATATTAATCACATTTTAATATTGCCAGCATCTTTGATTAGGATCTCTTTCAATGGGAATGAATATCATTTATTCTAGACCTACAAACTCTTAAGAGATCCAATGTAATATACAGTATAAGGTTTTGTTTTTATTATTAGAATACTTAAGAGTCAGAGTAAAGCAAAAGAAGTTACCATTTAAGTGAAAATACCATCTTTACCAAATAGATGATGGTGATCTATTTTTTCATTTCTGCTCTAAAAAAATTTCCACTTAACTAACTTTAGGCTCTTAAACAAAAGAAATTCCAGAAATGAAGACCTATCTTGGGACATAATGCCTAGAGTCTTAAAATATCTGAAGGGGTTTAGGAGAGAGGAAGTTGTAGTGTTTCCTGAGGCTGGACTAGGAAAATGAGAGTTTAATTCACAAATTCTCTATTTCATATATTGCTCAATTTCCTGGCTTGTCAATTATCCTACCTAGATCTTTAAGGCACCTGGAGGTCTTTACCATGTAAAAGATTTGGTAATCTCCCTTTTGGACCAGAGAGATATTTCTCATTTAAAAACTAAAGATAAAAAGGAAAATTCTGCATGGTGAAGTAACCACACCAACATTCTACAGTAATAGAGTTGTACATGAGCAGGGGGGATTCTAGCATGTGGGACCTATACAAAATAGCATTTCAGCAGAGTCAGAAAGTATAGACGAAGAGGCTTGCAGCAACAGGGAAGACTTTGAGCTCTTCTAGAGTGGTAAAGCAGAGACCATCCATGTCACAGTTCTTGTCTCCTCTGCTGATGCTTAGGGGCTCTTACAGGCATTTCCAGTATCCTACAGCTCTTAGAGAAGGCAAAGGGACTTGGTCTCCTAGTCTCTACTCCTGGCATCATAAATTTCAACTTTGGAATGTTGGCCAGAAGATATATTGGCAGTGCTCAATCCCTAGTCCAATGATGAGGCTGTTTAGCTACAGACCAAGGTTCTACTCACAGGGGAAGAGTTTTTGATATAATTGGCTATTTAGCTTTACAAGTCCAGAGGGCAACAGGAAGTCTGTATACACAGAGGACCTTATTGGCCAGACCAGACATTCGGTAAATCTGTTCTTTTAGGCAGAGGCCCATTTAAAACAGGCTCCATTTAAAGGCATGCCAGGGGGAAAAAAAAAAAAAGGTGGCTGTTTCATAATAGGCCACCCTGTGTTAAATAATAGTATTCTTCTGGTAGGCAATCCTATACTTAGCACTTTCATGAAAATTAATTAGTTACAGGTACAAAGACCTAAGAGACCCTGTTACATAAACCTCTTAAAACTTGAAATGTGAAAAATCAACTAAAAGTATCTGTTAATAACTTACACACCTCTTTGGAGAAATGAAAGAGTTTTGGCTTACAATCATCTGTAGCATTTGAAATCTGTTTAAGAGTATTGAGGGGAAAAAGAGAAACCAACAGCCATTAAATTTCAGAATATATCAATAAATATGATGAATTTATTATTACGAGGCTTTCAAATCAAAGTATTTCAAAACAAAGTTCTAAAACGCAATATAGCCATTACTTTTTCATTAATCAGAAAAGAATCATTAGTCTTTCTTTTCTTTTTAGTTTAAAATAAAAAGGAAGAAACTGAAAAGAAAATATCAGCTATTACCTGGAAGCATTTCTCTACATAATTTAATGTCAGAGGACAAGGGATGGACCATTTTTTAATTATTACCTAAAAAAGTAAACAGAATCAGCACTCAGATCATTTCTTATAAAACGAGTAAGAAACTGAATTTAAATAGGTCTGTATCATTTCAATTAATCTCATGCCATATCAAATCAGATGCTAATAGAAGAATCTCTGCTTCTGTGACTTTTCCTGGTTAGAATGGGGTCAACATTTAACAAGGTCACCTGTGGCAGGGAGGGGGTTGGAGACTGCAGGGTGTTAAGTAGAGATCTCCCTCATTAAAGACTAAGGGTACTCTTGTGTCAACTTTCAAAATTCCAACATCATCAAGGCATTTTTTTTAAGTGCAACTAAAAATAGGAACATGATGTTTTCAGTGACTGTCATACAGGAATATGGTTATTTGTGGAGCAGGTATTAGTGAATAGAGAAACATTTAATAGCAGTTTACGGAAAGGCCACAGGAAGAAATAAGTAGAGACGTTATACACAGGAGGAGCTCAGGGATTTCTGATGTACGCATTAAGTGTTGCCCCTCCTTACTTTTACAGATTTGAATTATTTTTGGCGAATGTGGAGAAAGCTGGCTGGAATAAGAGCATATAGCTAGGGAACTCCAGCTGGTAAAAATAAATTAAAAAAAAAAAACATTAAAAGAAATCCAGAGGGATGCTGTTTCCCAGAATTAATCAATGAAAATGTTTCACGTTTTTACTCTTAATTGTGGCCATCCTGTTATTAGACCTATAGCTGTGGCTCTGTCAATATTACCATTGTTGCTGTTGTTTCAGGGCACATAATTACTCTGTAAATGTTTGCTCCAGGCTGAATCCCAGTGCACAAAGGGACAAGAAAGAATAAAGTATTTGTCCTTTGTAGGAGACCAATACGTAAACACTATTTCTATTCCTACTTTGTATTTACCTAGTTTTGGATTTTGACTAATTTAATCAAAATTTTACACACTGATAAAACAAATATAAGGCAAACACATACTTTTAGGATTAAGTTAAGGAGTGAACTAAAGAATCACTTTTAATTAAAAACCTCACCAAGAAAAAAATTACTGTATAAGGATAAACTAGACAAGTTGCTTTGACATTTCTAGGTAAGTTTCAATATGACATAAAATGAAACAGTCAACTTACCAAAAGAAAATAACAAAATCAAAAGCAATAATCTCACCATCATTATCTTGATAGGTTTTCCAAAAAAAAAAAAAAAAAAAGGATGAGGATGGGGTGAGGGTGAAACTGCTCCAAATTCAGTTTCTTTTCTTGTTTTTTTAAGACAGGGTCTCACTCTGTCACCCAGTCTGGAGTGCAGTAACAGAATCTCAGCTCACTGCAACCTCCACCTCCCAGGCTCAAACCATCCTCCCACCACAGCCTCTTGAGTAGCTGGGATTACAGGTGCGTGGCCATCATACCCAGCTAATTTTTGTGTTTTTTGTAGAGACGAGAGTTTGCCATGTTGCCCAGGCTGGTCTCGAACTCCTGAGCTCAAGTGATCTGCCTGTTCCAGGCTCCCAAAGTGCTGGGATTACAGGTGTGAGCCACACTGCACTGGCCCAAATTCAGTTTCTTACATTTTCACCTTACTAACAATGGTAGTGGTGGCAGAAAAAAACATTTACTGAGGACTTGCTGTGCACCATGTACCTTGATAAATTCTGTATGTGAGCTGCCTCATTTATCAGTTGTTATTTCTTAAGCTTTCAAATCAAAATATTTCAAAGCAATGCTCCAAAATGCAATATTATCATTAATTTTTATTAATTAGAAAAAAATAAGTAGTAGCCTGATTTTATATTAATAGTTTAGTTACTACAGCTAATTTCTCTGCAAAGATCCATCCCAACTCCAAGCCTGCATGGTGGTATGGGGTGGATAGAGATGATGTTCCCCAAAGCAGAAGTACAGAACAGGAGTGAAACGAGACCCAACAACAAAGAGGAAAGATTCACAGGAAGTCCTTGCTCAGGTTGGTAAGAAGATGTCTTGGGGTTGGAATGACAAAGCAAAAAGGAGATTAAGTATTAAAAATATTTGTTCACTTGCACAAAAGGCCTCCCTTCCTGCTCTCTGCTCTAAGCCCTTTGCATCTTTTGTGGCTCAACTCAAGTTGTATTTCCTTTAAAATCCTCCTTTACTCTAGCTCTCAGTGAGCCTTCTCTTCTCTCAACTATTGAGACTCTTATTCTGAAGCAAATATATCAATACTTAATTATATATTGCACACATTGTTCTCTATGTTTGAAAAGAAATTTATCTCCCCTACTAGATTGACAGATCCTTAAGACTAGTGTCCAGGTTAAATTTCCACACCCTAAAATGTCTAACATAGTGTTCAGTAGAAGGAAAGCTTCTGACTAAAATCCATTTAAATAATTCTCTATTTCAGGCCAGTGCAGTGGCTCACACCTATAATCTCAGCACTTTGGGAGGCCAAGGTGGGAGGATCGCTTGAACACAGGAGTTAAAGACTAGCCTGGGCAACATAATGAGACTCTGTCTCTACAAACATTAAAAAAAAAATTATCTGACCGGGCGCGGTGGCTCACGTCTGTAATTTCAGCACTTTGGGAGGTGAGGCGGGCAGATCACGAAGTCAGGAGATCAAGACCATCCTGGCTAACATGGTGAAACCCCATCTCTACTAAAAATACAAAAAATTAGCCGGGCATGGTAGCGGGTGCCTGTAGTCCCAGCTACTCGGGAGGCTGAGGCAGGAGAATGGCGTGAACCCAGGAGGCGGGGCTTGCAGTGAGCCGAGATGGCGCCACTGCACTCCAGCCTGGGTGACAGAGCGAGACTCCGTCTCAAAAAAAAAAAAAAAAAAAAGAAATTATACAGGCGTGGTGGCATGCGGCTGTCGTTCTAGCTACTCAGAAAGCTGATGCAGGGGAATCACTTAAGCCCAGGAGTTTGAGGCTGCAGTGAGCTATGATCATGCCACTGCACTCCAGTCTGGGTGACTGGAGAGAGAGATTCTGTCTCTTAAAAAAAAAGTTGTCTAATTGGATTACTGACCTATTAAAACGTTGCTTAGAATACTAATCTGCACTAAATATAGAACTTTTAGAATGAATGGTAATTCGTTTGTGTTCTAAAATACACCAAAAAAAAGTAAATTTACCAAAAAAGGTAAATCCATCTTGGTATCATTCTGAGACACTGATAAAATTTATTTTTAAAATTGTAAAATATTTTAGAGGGGGCAAAAATTTAGGTTAAATTTTTTAAATGAAAATCAGATCTGGGAGAACAGATAAAATATAGGTTTTAATTTATATTATTCAAAGAATATAAGAAAATAATAGTTTCTGAACTGATTTTTTTAAAATGGGATATAAATACTATACATATTTACAAACACATATTGACAAAAATAATAAATGAAAAATTGGTATCCTTCCAAAATTCTGGGTTAGTATACATACGTTTCCTTTCCTTAACCACTATGTATTTTAAAAGCTAACATTCAGAGAATCTAAAATAAACATGGCGGCTGGGCATGGTGGCTCACATCTGTAATTCCAGCACTTTGGGAGGCCGAGGTGGGTGGATCACTTGAGGTCCGGAGTTCAAGACTTGCCTGGCCAACGTGGTGAAACCCCATCTCTAGTAAAAAAAAAAAAAAAAAAAAAAAATTAGCATGCACCTGAAATCCCAGCTATTTGGGAGGCTGAGTCAGGAGAATTGCCTGAACCCGGGAGGTGGAAGTTGCAGTGAACTGAGATTGTGCCACTGTACTCCACCCTGGGCAACAGAGGAAAACTCTGTCTCTAAATAAATAAATAATAAAATAAACATGCCAATTAAAAAGAGTATTTAAAAAAGCATACAGAGTGTTCTTCATTGCCCCACTGTAGATTAAATTTAAACTGTGCTCACAGGTAAAAATCTGAGCAGATGGTTTATAAGGCATTACAATAAATGTAGAATATGGGTATTATTTCCATATGACTGCTACAGTAGAAATCTGCATTGAATTAAAGAGTATCTGTCATGACAGAAACAAAACTGCAGTAGACATATCATATCAATACATTTAATCTGCTTTAAGCTATTAGCTATGAAAACTAAATTACTCCTACCTATGCAATGATTGCATTGTCAATTATCTGTGAGAGAAAAATTCAGTATGTTATCTACACTGATTCTCTTTAATATCCATACATTCATTTGCATATGCAGGCCACTTCTAACCACACTTCTCCACAATCAAATTATGATGGAAATATTTAGTTTTTTTTCAGTATGGAGCCTACAAAGTGTATGTTCAATTTACTTATTTGTAAGATATAAGTCAGACAACTGGGGAGAGAAGAGGAGGAATGATTTTAATGTTGTTAAATTCAACAAATGATTAAATGCAAACATTGTTAAATGTTTTTAGTTTTAAGAGCATTCAATAGAGGATAAATGCTTATATACACTAAAATCAGAGTCACTTCCACTTTGTTTAAATAATTTAAAGTTATTTTATCCCTGTGTCTCAGAAGATAGCTTAGCCTAAGTTAAGTGCACCCTGGGTTGTTTTGACAGCTTTGAAATCTGGCTCTATAATATGGCTTAACTACTGATGTGCTGCCCTGGTCTTATATATGGCTGTTTTCTTTCATGCATTTTCAAAAACAAGAAAGAGTTGAACCAAGCTCATGAAAAGCTCATTTGGACATGTATATTCTTGGAACGTTAAAAATGTTTAATTCTACTTAAGGTTTGACATTTAGATACTGATTATGGAATAAACTGCTATACAAAGAAAAAAGACTTAAAAATTTTCACACAAAGGTACTATCTTTAGAATATTAAGATGTTTTAGAAGAATTCGAAGGAAATAAATTTAAATTCTTTTATCTTTATATTATTTTATAATATCAAAATAAGTTAAATTTGTCATCTGATAATTTTATATAATAAAAATGAGCTTATTAAAACATAAGGAATATATCCCACATGTGAAGAAAAATATTAATTTGTAGCAGTGTTTTTATGAGAATTTATCTATGCTGAATAAACCAGACAAAATAGGAGAATTCAGGCAACCCAGTTCTTACTAGATCTCCTCAGTGTAGCCCCAGAAGCTCTGTTTATTTCATTAATGGAATAAAGTTTCAAGATTAAGATGACTAGTCTCAAATAGATTTTACAGATTAGAACCAGACTGATTCTTCATACAATATGGTACAGGAATAAATTTATACACCTACACAAAGAATTACACTCCATCTAAGATTTTAACAGAATTGCCATGCTCTCCTCTCTAGTTAACCACAAGAAATGCTGAATTTGAAATGCTGTTCTACCTAAGCCTCTTCAAAATAGATACAATGAAGGAAATAATTTAATGGAACAAAAGTGCTTTTAATAACACAATGAAATAAAATGAGATACCCTTCCCAACGCAAAACAGTTAAAAGTAAGAAAGACATTAACGGCCGGGCGCGATGGCTCAAGCCTGTAATCCCAGCACTTTGGGAGGCCGAGACGGGCGGATCACGAGGTCAGGAGATCGAGACCATCCTGGCTAACACGGTGAAACCCCGTCTCTACTAAAAAATACAAAAAACTAGCCAGGCGAGGTGGCGGGCGCCTGTAGTCCCAGCTACTCGGGAGCCTGAGGCAGGAGAATGGCGGGAACCCGGGAGGCGGAGCTTGCAGTGAGCTGAGATCCGGCCACAGCACTCCAGCCTGGGCGACAGAGCGAGACTCCGTCTCAAAAAAAAAA